>NW_019396423.1:44285-54269 GCF_000591075.1 Eurytemora carolleeae | reverse complement strand
TTGGTACTTCTACAATAATGAAAATTAAAATTTTCACTCGGCACTTCTTCACCAACGTACTGTGTGAACTGTGTTGAATGTACTTTTTCTATTTAAAGGTTATAGTGTACAAATTACCGGACAGCTGTACACTGTTCTGTACGGAAAACCAGTTTAAAGTTTAAACCTTTTAATTTATTCAAAATTAGCAGCGCCGCCATTTTAGTTAAAACTCATTTTTTTGTTCTACGAGTGTAGGAGGTGTTAGTTTTTAAGTTTAAATACTCATTTGAATAGTTATTGCACTTTACTTCGCAGTTTAACGGGGGTATATCTCTAGATCGTTTAAAATTAAGAATTCGATGATTCCATTAGATTTTGTTAAGGAGATTTTTTAAGTGTACGTGAGACATTGCAGTGTGCTATCCTTAATAGGGGTTGGATCGATGCTAACATGATAAATATGTTTATTTCTCTTCTGTTTCAGATTGTATGGACTGTAAGTGAATCCGTCCCCGTCTCCCTCCTCTCTCTCACTCTCTCGTGTATATTGGCCCTCTGTGACTCTACTTGAAACTCTCTGAAACTTCAGTTCAGTCGGTAGTGACACGCCGGGCAGTGAGTATAAGGCATCAACACCTTGAGAGTTAATTTAGTTAAATAGAAATAGACATTGTATACTGTCTAGTGTCAACTCAAGTGATAACTCGTGTCATGTCTGAGTGAATAAGTGCCAATCATTGTGTGAGCTTGATGATACGATCCGTGAACACAGAATCTATAACACCGTAATTTCGAGGATTTTTCCGCAGAATTATTTTAGCGGATTTGTGTGAATTTTGTCGAGTTGATTAAACTTAGTCGAGTGTATGGTTGAGGTTGCCGAGAAGATTGGATGGATTATATATCTCCAGACACACAAGGAAAAGATTATCATCCAGATATAACCACAAATCCCCCCCATCCTACCCCACAGTATAACTGATAACACCGAAAAGTGTTAAATTATCAACAATATCTCACTCACTGTTTTATTTGGTGGAAATGTAGAATTACACTTACACTTGAACCCTTCGGGAAATTTTTGATACACTTTTCTTCAGATTCAACTTTTTTTAAAATATTTGCCAAAACTTGGCTTTACCGTTATTCTTTCTCAGGGAAGAAACTAAGGTGTCCCTGGAGATTTGAAATATATAAATTAGCAGCAGTAGTATAATCAGTGTTTAAACCAGTGGTTAGGATCTGCAACATTTTGGCTTCCTGGATCCAGATCCGCCCAAATATGCGGATCCACGGATCCGGTTCCAAGGTGAAAAATATCAACCAAAATTTGTAAAAAAATTGTGCTTCAAATTTTGAGTGAATGATAATGTTGATAATCTGTTTTAAAGATGACAGCGTGATGATGTAAATTCTTCCGGAAAACATATTTTCCCGCCAAATTTTGCGAAATAAATTCAAAATGACGTTCGTCTTTATTTTTCTTCTCTTCGCTGCACATCTTGGAGTACCTGCTAGGTAAGGCTGACTTTAAACTGAGATTTGAAACATTAATGTGACTTTAGCCGTCATTTTAACTGACTCTTCTTTAATAGAGTTCCGTTTCCGATTCGCAACGGTACCATTTTTTAACCACTATCTACGCAATACTAAGAAAGATATCGAAGAGTTGGGGTTTCTTTCGCAACTACCCTCTTTCTCTCCTGTAGCATGAAATCCATAGTCATTTTTATAGAAAACCGCATTTGAAAAATATCAATTAGATGGAAAAAGAGGAATAACTCAATCATTTCTGATTAGGGAAAGATTTAAGCGTATCGTTTTGAATCGGACATGCAACCCTTTTTTATGTAAGATCGAGATTTTTTAAAATTGGGTTTTAATTTTTTCTTTTGATTTTTTTTACAAAATCGCCTGTCCACCAAGCAAACGTTTGAGATAACGTTTTTTTCTCAGATTTATGATTAACTAGCTGAAAAGCCCGGCGTTGCCCTTGAATAAAAAGAAAATTTTTCTCTTTTAAATTATTTTGAAAAATAAATATTCTAGATTTTTTTTAGCTTAAATCACCCCCTGGCCACCCATGAGTGTTCACAAACAATTTCAGCCCAATCGATCCAGCCGTCTTATTTTATTATATAGAATATTGTTAGCAATTTTAAATATTATTTTGGAGAAGGAATTATTATCTTCAATACTAGTTTTTTTTGTCCCGCTTAGGCACAGTTTCAGAAGAGCAGCACGTAATTTATCATCTTTTTTTTAGGGATTTTTTTTAACTACTGTCAAAACTTTTACAAATCTTAATCCTTAATAATATTGACAACTTCCCTTAGTATTAACGGAATCTAGTTGTATTTAGCTGGAAGTTATGAGCCATGAAACAATAAAATAAACTGGATAAGACTCGACAGTAAATTATTTTTGTTTTGAAATCTAAAGCTGGATGGATCGTGATGGGGTCGGATTACCCTGTCTGGCAGTGAGAGATAATACCGTGAAATAAACAGACCCCCTCCGACCCAATATTATTTACATTTTCTATTTAATCATTTTATATATTATAATTTGTATTGTTAGTTCCAAATAAACGGAAAAAACTGAATTGCAAGTTTTGTGCGACCTCGGAGGAAGTGTAAGGCCCTCCAAAAATTTCAGGCCCTTCAAAAATCTCGATATGAACTTCTTTAGAAAACCGCCAATTAAAATAGGAAAATAGGGGAATTTTTTTTTGTAACGAATTAGGAAAAAGTTGTGACTTTAAAAGCAACATATCAAGCCTAAAATTAATGCTGGATAAGGCCTCGAATTAAAAACATTTTCTATTTAATCATTTTATATATTATAATTTGTATTGTTAGTTCCAAATAAACGGAAAAAACTGAATTGCAATTTTTGTGCGACCTCGGAGGAAGTGTAAGGCCCCCAAAAATTTTAGGCCCTTCAAAAATCTCGATATGAACTTCTTTAGAAAACCGCCAATTGAAATAGGAAAATAGGGGATATTTTTTTTGTAACGAATTAGGAAAAAGTTGTGACTTTAAAAGCAACATATCAAGCCTAAAATTAATGCTGGATAAGGCCTCAAATTAAAAATATTTTCTTTAAAAAAATGTTTAAGTGGTGAATAAATAATCTTAATACAAAAAATCTAAATCTGCGACATAGGGAACCCCATAATTCATATCCCTCTGGGAAAAGGAAAGAGCGGAAGTGCAAGCNGGAAACGAAAGGATGAAATCCGCTCCCGTTTTAAAACTTTTCCAACTAATTATTTCATTGGATGTTTTCAGATGGTGTGTATACATTCATGAAATTTAAAGAAATTAAAATATTTAAGCTAACAACCTTAAATGGCCGTACATTATAATAAATCAAACTCACTTTATTTGATGGCGGTGAGTTCAACCAGTTTTCTATCGGTCAATTCAATTTAAAATCCGAGTTTAGCAAGATCAAGTTTCTTCATTTCAAATTCAAACATTATGAAATATGAATCAAGATTAAACTCAAAAGATTATGCTCTCAACTCTGGTTTTTTAGTTACAAGTTTTTATCTATTGATTTAATGGAGTTGTAGATTAACGAAAGGTTTATCGCCTCTGTTCACTTAGAAAGTTTTTAAACTCATAGTAAACACAGCAATTACTATTCTATCTATATTTTAATCTTTTTAAAACATTTTTTCTTTAAAGTTTATGTATAATTTTTTTTAACTTTAACAAGCTTACCAAACTAAAAATATTTCTGTAATAAAACAAAAATAGTTTAGAAAATGTTTATGTGCACATTTAGGGGAGAATCAATAAAACTTGCGATACAGCCCATTAATGGTGTCAGTTTGAAGATCATTTATATAAAATAAATTCCTCCAATTTCTTTCTTGTATTCCCCCTCTTCCTATTTTATTGTTTCCGGCAAATGTTCTTTTCTGTCACCTTGTTAACAATACCGGAGTGCGGAATAACAAGTCGGAAACCGGTTTTTGCACAAATATTGCTTCATCGTGCGACAAGCCACGAGGGGTTAGGATAATATGTTTTTTTTTGTTCTAGTTGCCACCAAACATATAAGTCTATTTATTTTTTAGTCATATAGAGCTCTATAAAACATTGAAGAAATTGTAATTTTTTTCATAGATTTAAACTATTGAGTTAGTTTCTGTTCCTACACAATATCTCAAATGAGATTTTTAAGCGTGATGAGTTTTTTTCAACTCTAACTTAATTGATTAATCTTAGTTGGGCCCCTTAGCAAGTTGTCATTGATTTCTGAACAATCGTTCTATTTATTCAAGTAAAAATAATTAACATTTTTAATTTATTCTGTTTATAATTTATTTTAATATTGTTCAGAGGTGATTTCTTGTCTTCCTGTCCGGCACTCTGTAACTGCAAGTGGTCTAACGGGAAGCGGATGGCCGATTGCGTTGACAAGTCGTTGACGACCATCCCGATGTTCCAAACCTCGACCGACGACGGAATTCAGGTTGGTTTGTTGTTGTATACAGAAACCGGTTTTATGGGATTGTATTGAGTTAGTTTATTGGGTTGTAAAGAGCTTACTTTATAATACCTTTAAGAATCATGCCGACTCTTCTTGATTCGACTCGACTCCATGTTTAAACTCTATGTACTGTACTGAGGACTCAACTCTACTCGACTCCATGTTTAAACTCTATGTACTGTACTGAGGACTCAACTCTTAAATGTCCGAGAATTATTAAATACATAACACTTGTTCTTCGAGTTATCAAGTTTAACAGCTGTTATCTAGACACATACACCCTCCCTCCTACTAAACATAATATTGTTCATTGTATGAATATATTCAATAGAAAGTTTAGAAAAACTTGATGTTTTTATGCGGAAAGAACTTAAAGAAATGTTTATTTAAGGTCCAAGTTTGAAAAATAAACACATTAAAACTGGGGAGTCATGATAAATAAAAAACCTAATTCCTTCCGAATACAACTAAAATTAAAAATAAGATAAAGTTTTTTTTCGGTTGAAAGATAAATCAAAACTCACAATAACTGAAAAATAATAAAAATGTTTCAAATTATAATTTATGTTTTAAAGAATATAAAAATTATTTTTAAAGTTTAGGCTTTTTCACTTCTTTTATGCATTTGATTAATTTCTCTTTTTGCACTCGTAAAAAAGATGATCCTTTTCTTCGTTTAGATAAAAATTTTCTTTTTGTCACTGAAAAAATTGATCTATTTAAGCATCTAGAGAAAATTTGCACCCGAAAAAAAGATGATCCTTTTCTTTATTTAGACAACATTTTCTCTCCTTGAGCCTGAAAAAAGAGGATTTTTCTGAAAAGCTTAAAATAAATGTTAAATGTTCTGAAGCGTAAAAGTAGGTTTGCCAAGTGCAATAAATTAAACTAATGTGAGCCCAGGAACATTAGGACTCAGATACTAAATAGTCAATGCTCCAACTCCTTACCTCATTCTTACTCTTCTCACAATATCTTCCTTCTTCAACCCCTTTTCTCTCCCTTTACCCCCCTTCTCCCCCTTTTTCTCCCTTTTCTTTCCCCCTTTTCCTCCCATTCCCCTTTTGTTTCTCCCTTTCTTCTCTTTTCACCCTTTCCTTTCCCCTTAATTTTTTTAGGGGCACCTTAATGTTTTAAAGATAATTTCACCCTTGTCCAAAATTTTTAAAGTTTTTCTTCATGTTTTTGGAAAATTTAAAGTGGGAATTAATTGAAAAGGAACTAAGTTTTTGTCACAAACTCTACTTTTCTATTCTCTAAATCTTTGCTACCCAATCTCGTAGACCTTTGATATTTCTAACTATGAACTCTGTTAGACCAAATAATCAAAGTTTGAAATATCAAAGGATTACATCATCAGATTGTTAAGATATATGAAGCGAAATGCACTAGTCCAGGCACTGTTTGTGTGCAGTGGGGAAGTGACTTCTGTCACTTGGACCCCGATGTCTCGATCACACTAGACTTGAATCATAATCGGATATACATTAATTTCCGTATAAATTTTGAATATATTATGCCCGGGCCGTAGTTGAAAATTGTCCAAAGAATAAAATTGTACTCTAAGAAATCCTTTGGCGGTTATTTTTGAGGGGGTCTCGGCCTTGATTTCCACGGAATGATGGTTGATCTTTTTTTATTTAATTATATGGATTAGACAATTTGAGTTTGTGACAACAACTCAGTTCCTTTGAAAAATAAGTAATTTAAAAAATTGAAAAAAATTAACTGCTTGATGTTTTTAATTGTTATCTGGCTCGTTCTCTTCTATCCCCCCCCCTTTCCTACTTCCAATCATGTTTTTCTTTCTATTTTCTTATAAACCGTGTTTTTAATTGGTATCTGGCTCGTTCTCTTCTATCCCCCCCTTTCCTACTTCCAATCATGTTTTTCTTTCTAATTTCTTATAAACCCTGTTTTTAATTGGTATCTGGCTCGTTCTCTTCTATCCCCCCCTTTCCTACTTCCAATCATGTTTTTCTTTCTATTTTCTTATAAACCGTGTTTTCAATGACTTCCCGCTTTTTTATATTTTGAGTTCATTCCTATTTCCTGTATCTTCAAACTGAATGTCTGTTCCTAATGTTATTCAAATTAATTCAAATTTAAATATTTAGATACTTGAATCCCAATATTCAAATAAAAATTATAAATAAGTATCGTTTCTGAAACAGCACTTGAAGAAAGTACATCCCCCGTTATCCTGTTAAAAATATCCTGTCATTTTCATATGTTTTCTTCTGACCTGTAAACACATTTAGACTCAAGGTTTTCAGACAAAACGTTTAACAAGTTAAATTTTCCCGTCCCCCCATCCCTTTCCTTCCATTAAAGAGACTGTCGACGCAATTTCATATGATCCTCTTTTTGAAAGAGTACCACGTCTGATTCACATCCTACATCCTTTATCTTATACTTAAACCCCGTGGACACGTTGTTTCAACGGTCAGGAGCGCCGACCCCTATTTCATTGAATGATGGGTTGTCCTTTAATAATAATAATAATAATACTGTAACCTGTATCCTACATCATCAATCCTTAAACCCTGTCTTCTCTATCCTGTATCTTAAATCATATTTCATGTATCTTGTTTCCTGAATCATGTATTTTGTATCTTGTATCTTGTATCCGGTGTCCTGAGTCCTGTATCTTGTATCTTGTAATCGGTATCCTGCATTCAGTATTTTCTACTTGTATTCTGTATTGTATTCTGTCATGTATTTTCAATCCTGAATTCCTGTATCTTGTATCTTTTATTTTGTCTCCGTTATCAAGCATCCTGAATGTATAATTATATTGTATCATTCTTGTATCTTGTATCCTCTATTTTGTATCTTGTATCCTCTATTTTGTATCCTGTATCCTGTATCCTACATTTTGTATGTTGTATTCTGTACAATGTATGAATCTTCAATCCTATATCTTGTATCGTTTTTCCTGTATCTTGTATCCTGCATACTGCATTTTGAATCAAGCATCTTGTATCCTCAAATATTTTTTTTAATTCTGTATCCTGTATGGTGTATCCTGTATCCTGAAACCTGAATCAGATCCTGAATCCTATAAAATACGACACCTGACACTAAAGTGAATACATATAAAAGCCTTCTCTCTACACTGGTAACATTTATGTTACTCTATTATTCTAATACATTTCTATTATTATTCTTAATTGTTTATTTTATTCATAATCTCCCCCTTTTTATTTGATATAGCTAGCTTAGCTTATTCAGTCCCTAAGGTCAGTCAACTAATGTGCAAGACAAGTTGGAAAGGGTGTATATTTTCTTGAAAAAAAATTTCCCCTCTATATCCACTTATGAAATCACCCCTCCCTTCCTCTCCCATAGCCCTTGAAAGAGGGGGGGGGGGGGCGAGAGGGAGATGTATGATGTCCTATATAGTAATGAAACCCCTAAAATTAATGTTAAATATGCATAAAAAAGTAAACTTACGGTTTTCATTATACAATGATTTATTTAATTCCTTCTAATATTTAAAATATATATTTGAATATTCATATAACTCGATCCATATCTAAATTGGAAGCCATTTTATCTCTTTCCTCAAGCCAGTTTTCTATGCACCCCCCCCCCCTCTTCAATCTATTTATAACTACTTTTAAGTAGAAATATATGAACAATTTTTTCCACCCTAGTTCTACAGGGATGTTGATTTTTCCCTCCAAGAATAACATGAAACCCCGCCTCTCACCCTATCTCAGGGGTCAATATATGTTCTTCACACTGTGTAGATAAAATGATCATTAAACAACCCCTTTTGACCCTTTTCCACCCTTATTACTCTGAAAGTTTTATTTCCTATAAATTCCCCGGGGGGGGGAGGGATTTCATGTCCCTGTTTGACCTCATGAATTCCCCCTTCAAGTCAGATCTTGCTGCGAGGGGGAATTGGTGAAAGGATGGGGGAAATTTACTAGAAATAGATAGTATCGTAAATGTTATTTTTGTGTTAAAAACACGAAGGAAACTTTATCTAATGTTGGTTAGGAGAAATAATGGTGAATTTTATGGCATTAATAAGCTTTTATTCCCGATATAATAGATTTTTAATAACAAATTAAAACCCAATATTTACATTTGCTGAATCAATATATATAAATTAATATTTGCAGATTGGCTTAATGTTAACTTTATATATTAAATTAAATTATTGGATAAATTTCTGAAAATATTTTTCATGGGGGTTCTTGAAAATATTATATATGCTTCTGGACAAAACTCAAATATTTGACCCCCACTCGAATTTCTTAAAAAGCTGTCAACATTTTAACAGGGGGTTTATCTCTTTTGAACTCGTATTAACGTTGTACTGTGAAGTATTATATATATAACATTCCCCTTATTCAGGCTAGGGGGAAATAGGAATCCCCCCCCCCACAGGCTACGGGGGATATATGCGAAAGCCTGGATTAGAAATAAATTACAAGATATAAAAGAAAAATATTTTTTTTTAATACAACTAAATATGACATACAGAAAAAACAAGAAATCCTTTGGCGGTTATTTTTGAGGGGGTCTCGGCCTTGATTTCCACGGAATGATGGTTGATCTTTTTTTTATTTAATTATATGGATTAGACAATTTGAGTTTGTGACAACAACTCAGTTCCTTTGAAAAATAAGTAATTTAAAAAATTGAAAAAAATTTTCTAAACTTGGCCTAATTTAAAGGGAAAGTCGACGGAATTTCAAGCGACCCTCCGTTTAAGGTTGTAACATGCCGATTTCACAACAGTACCCTTTAGTTTTCTGTTCCATTTCTCTTTTTAAGTTATTGCGGATTTTATTGCACGAGTTACACGAGTAAAGATCTGCAGCAGAAACGTATAAGAAAGAAATGTATATTTTAAGATAGAAAAACGAGGATACCGTCTCAGTGTTACTCAGATAATTGTTTCAAGGGTACCATTGTAAATTGTGTTTCTGAGTTAACTTGAAAATATGCAGAGTGCAGACACTCCCTTTGACGAAATATTATCCAAGGATGACGAATGACGATTCTCAGATTATAAACTTTTTAATTATAATTCCTAGAATCTTACAAAATGGGGTCACACACAGAGAGCTGCGAATTTTCACAACTTTCCACATAAACTTTGCACAAATATCTTCATTGGAAATTAGGTTTAAAAGTGTAAATATCCTGTCAGACACATTTTTATAATCTGAAATACACTTATTTCAGGGGTACATCTTTTCAAAATAAATGAATGTTTTTGTTGCTCTGGTAAAAAAAAGGTGAAATTGGACCAAGACACTTTTGGATCTTCTTACTGAACATATTAGTCATGTAAAAGACTAGAGGGTAAAGAAAGGAAGGAAGGGGAAATCCTTCACAATGAGATCAGGACTGATAAGGAATATGGGAAGAGGTAATGGAGATAGTTCAAGCTAGATAGAATAGAAATCAAGAATTTACTTTTATGGCAGGAAATATTAAAGAACTTTGGAAGTGAAAGGATGGTATAACCCC
>NW_019396423.1:12792-44235 GCF_000591075.1 Eurytemora carolleeae | reverse complement strand
GGTTCCCTAAAAAATTTTAGCCTATTCTGTTTAGCTGTTTCGCCAGCTATAACTAATTCATACCAACATAAATATATATGAGCGAAGAGCTTTATTATATTGACTACCTAAAGTGGCCGTGGAATTTAAAAAATATATATTTTTTTAAATCGAATTAAAAAAATAGTTCAATATTTTAGCCTATGATACCCCCTGGTACACATGGGTTCCTTTAAAAAATACAGCCAATTTGAGCCGTTTTGCCAGCTATAGCTAACATATATACGTACTAATATAAATATATATATGAGGGAAGAACTTTATTATATAATAGCTGAAGGGCCCGGCGTAGCCCCCCTCATCGCAATTCCTTGATTTACATAATCCTTTCAAGACTTCTTCCTTCCTTGTTCTCTTCTTGGAAGTATTTAATATTTTAGATCATTCTACTTCACGTAGAAAATAAATTGAAGGGGAGGGGTTAAAAAAAATAACAAAAATTGTAAACAAAGCTCGGAATTTTATAAAAAAAAGGTTCTTAAGCTGTAAGCGTAATTTAAGATGACCCTCCATCCCTATTTACAACGGCTGTCTTACGGTCAAGTGTGAATAAGATATCAATGTTTATAATTTCGAAAACTGAATTTTCAATTGGGGTTTCTTCTACACAAGGTATACTTGCGAATTTCCACTGAAGAAAAACGTAGAGAAACTATAAGAACTAAGAAACCTAGAAAAATATCTCAGGACAGGAATGTTTTTGATCAGCAATAATCAAATAGAAAAATAATGATATAGTAATTATTTTACTATGTAAATACAAGTATTCATCTGTACATACATTCAACGAAGGGAATATTTTTAATCATATTTTATTATACCAAAAATCCTGGAAACCAGGATAGAACTATAGGATTAGTACAGAATATTGCAGTTGTGATGGATTTTATATAAATTTTAAACTTTATTTTTTATGTCCAATTAAAGTCCATATATAGTTAGTTGTGAAAGTAAAAAGAGATCTGTTAAATCAAGAATAAAACTAAAAAAGATGATTTAATTGTAGAAAACATCCTTTGATAAATTTTTATGCCAAAATTAAAGAAATTACTTATATATTTTTTTTTAATATTTGAACGTGTCGGAACTGTTCCTCTATAAAACAATCTGATATTATTATGCTGTATAGGTGCTAAGTATGGACGGGAACTATATCAAGGAGCTGGGAAAGGACGCCTTTGCCTCTGCAGGCCTGATCAATCTTCAGAAAATCTCGATGAAGAACTGCCAGATCCAGAGGATTCACGAGGACGCATTCTCCAAGCTCAACATCCTCACGGAGGTTAATCTAGGTAAGATTAAAATTGCGGGTTTTTTAGAAATTAAATTGCGAAATTTTTCTGACACAAATTTGCGCAATTTTTTCTTTTAATGTCTGTATAAATTGCTTATGTTTGCCTATTATTGTTTAAATGAATGTTGCTGATGTTGCTAAAGTGGATTAAACTAATATTAAACTAATACCCTAAGGAGTATTCTATAAACTGCTGATATTTTCTTGTTGAGAACAATTGTAAATGTTTACAACAAGTCTACCCTAGTAAATAAAGCAGTAGGTCAAGTGATCCTTTACTCATAGAAAGCCATGTCCTAAATGCTTCGGATGATCAAGAATGCAAGAGATATCCATGCTTATATCATTTCAAATTGATCATTTTCCATTGTGGCCTGGGCAATTCTTAAATCCTATCAGAAGATTTTTTTGCCCTCCATGATAATTTAGGATTTGAAATTAAATCTGAAATCCTTTATTTCAGATACTTATTTTTTTTTTTGCAAAATTCACTTTAGTTTAAATGAAGTGTGTTAGTTTAATATTGTCAAAAGCAGTTTTTTTAAAAGTACTGCCATGATCTAGCCTGAAAATAACATCTTCTTTTGTTCTGTAAAGATTCAATTCCCGAAATATATAACTTCCTGGGGTCTCACAATCTTCTACCAAATTGAATATTAGAAAGACCATTTAGAACATTATTACATTTTCCTAGTTACACGACCAGACATGTAATATGTAAAAATATTTTTTCACTTTCGGTTGTTATCAATTCCTCATGCTAATGTTGCTGATTTTTTTATATTGCGGTGATAAAATATACACCCGCCGGACTGTTCCGTTCAAATTTTCTTCAAATGATAAACATATTCTCAATAAAAAGTATGACGACATTTCATCTATTACACTTTTTTTGAGCATTATTAAATTTTTCATTAATGTTTGGAAATTGTACAACTGAATCAACATTTTTATTTTGCAAGTTTTGTGAGGGTATACAGATTTAAAAGTTTAAAACTAGTTGGATCAAATTTGTCAAGTTAAGAATTGATAATCTGTCCACTTCATCAGGGATATCTTTTTAACTAAAATTCTGTCCCCTCCCCCTCCCTCCTTCTTCTGTAATATAAGAAGATATGAGTGACAAAATTAATTAAAATTTAAATTTCTTTAAATTGTTATTTCAATATTACTAATCGTTACACAGACTTTTTTTAGCTAGAGTTAAAATAAAATGGCGAAGCCCAGTCTTGTACATTAACGAAATAGCGAAGTAAAAAAAGAGTAACAAAACTTTTACAAGGGTCATGGGTCAAATGTACTTAGCACTACCAGAGGGTGCAGGTGCTTCGTTTTTGTTTTATTCAGAAGTAAACTCAGATTTGTTAAGGACGGAACGGTTTTTAACAGTTATTTTGTGTTTAGAGGGAAATAATCTGACGAAAATCCCGCAGAAGACCTTCGACGGGAACAACAGGCTGCAGACCATCATCTTGGCCAGGAACCAGCTCGAGTACCTTAAGGTAAATATTTGGTTAGGAATTTACCCCCTCCTCTTAAATATTTACGAGGGTGATCAAGGCTTTCAAAAATGGGGTAAATTTCATAAACCTTGATGATGATTGTTGAATAAGATATATATCCCCTGTATTTTCAAATTTCATGTGAGAAAATTTAAATATATATTTATCAAACGCGGACAAAAATTATTTTTGATTAAATGAAAACTATTATTATGTTCAGGAATACCAATTTCCCCCTCTACCTAATCTGAAGAAGATTGATTTATCGAGAACAGGTAACTCCGGCAAATGGTTATTTGTTGTTCGGGCAAACGGTCAGGTCATTTGTTGTTTGGACAACGGTCATATCTTTTTTTGTTCGGGAAACTGTCAAATCGGGCATTGAATGTTATGAAAAAAAATTATTTTAAAAAAACCCCAGCCTTCTGGTGTTTTTGTATAGTTCGTTTTTTTTGCTTTTCTAATTTTTTCAAGTTTAAAATTAACTTTTGGATCAAATCTAACATCTGGAATCTGCAGTGTTCATTTGTCAAGGATTAAATTCTTTAAACGGATCTTAAAAAGTCAACCTAATCAGATACATTGCAGCATAATAAAATTATAAGTCATGTTGAATTAAGCAATAACCAAGTCATTTATTTTAACTTAAAAGTTCATATTATGCGTGGACTCATAAAAATGAACGTGTTGGGGACTCATAAAAATAAATGGCCCCGATCTGATTAGCATAATGGCTGCATGGAAGGGGAATAATTGAAAACATTCAAACAATAGAAATGTATATTTAATGAAAAAGTAAAATTAAAAATACTAATCAACCTTTAAAAAAATAAACTTTTAAAACATTTTACTAGTTTAAACTAAATATTAAGAGCAAGTCTAAAAATTCTTCCAGATGTAAATTAATTATTCATCAAGTTGGTAAACATCCATCCATGTTATATTCATGTTATGTATACGTTTAAATGAAAATAAATTGAAAATTTCTTGAACTTCTTTTACCTTAGCTCAATCTTTATTTTTGAGGTTCGATATTTTGAAAATACAAATTGCTAAAAACTAATTTTACCCTAAAATTCTTCAAAACTGTTTAAAAATCCACAAAAAACCATGAATTTTTTGTAAAATTATTTTGGCCCACTTTTTCCTCCTAAAAATTTGTTTCTTTGTTGCATTTTCAAAGATTAACATTATTGTAAAAATACCCTATTCCCCTCCCCTAAAACAAATAGATGAAAAAAATGTATGAAACAGGTTATAATGATAGTACACAAGTTTAATTAAACCGTTATTACTATTAATAAAAGCGTAATCAATTTTCTTTATTAATTTAAGGAAAAGTTTAATAAAAATGTTATTTACAATAAAGAAACATAAAAGTAAACAAGTTAATTGATATTACATTACCTTTTACAATAATTATCAAATTTTCTGTAAAAAAGCAATATTTTAACGCAGTATTTTCAGTTGTTAGTTAAGTAAACCTTTATATATTTTATAATTGTTTATTTTACTTTTTATCGTTATTTTTTGTTAGACTCTTGTTTTTTTTTAGGTTTAAGAGAAATGAGTCAGAAAGCTTTTAACAATTTAGCTCAGAGTGTAGAAGAGATAGATCTCAGGAATATACATTCATCAATCATTCATCATTCATCATTCATTTATTGAATTATTCATCTATCATTTCATTCAACTTTCATTTCGTCATTTAAGTCATCATTTATTTAGTATCATTTGTCATTCATTCATTGTTCATTTATCATTCATTTGTCATTTCATTCATCCGTCATTTATTTTTTAACTATTAATATCTCTGCAGTTAGTTTACTCCTCTACCTAGTTAATTACTCTGCAGTTAGTTTACTCCTCAACCATGTTAATTACTCTGCAGTTAGTTTACTCCTCTACCATGTTAATAACTCTGCAGTTAGTTTACTCCTCTACCATGTTAATTACTCTGCAGTTAGTTTACTCCTGTACCTAGTTAATTACTCTGCAGTTAGTTTACTCCTCTGCCTAGTTAACTACTCTACAGTTAGTTTACTCCTCTACCTAGTTGATTACTCTGCAGTTAGTATACTCCTACTATGTTAATTACTCAACAGTTAGTTTACGTCTCTACCATGTTAATTACTCTGCAGTTAGTTTACTTCTCTACCATGTTAATTACTCTGCAGTTAGTTTACTTCTCTACCATTTTAATTACTCTGCAGTTATTTTACTCCTCTACCATTACTCTGCAGTTAGTCTACTCCTCTACCATGTTAATTACTCTGCAGTTAGTTAACTTCCCTACCATGTTAATGACTCTGCAGTTAGATTACTTCTCTACCATGTTAATTACTCTGCAGTTAGTTTACTTCTCTACCATGTTAATTACTCTGCAGTTAGTTGTGTATATTTCATGAATAAAAACATTCCCCCTTGGTACTAATTTTTTTCCCCCAGATTTTTTCTCTGGATCAGGGCAAATAAATGATTTTCATGGTAAATAAACGTATTTGTGCGATAAAACTTGCCTTAAAATATCTATTTTTTTTATTTTTTTTTTCTCCAATTTAACAGAAATCATTTCATCCTTTAGCTTCCTGGGGGGGTGGGGGTAATTCTTAAAGTTTTACACCCCCTACTTGTAGTCTTCTAGTATAGTATTTTTAAATGTGTATTGTGAGAGTTTTCTCTCAATAAATCCTGTTTTTATCCTTCAAATCTTATCATAATTCAAGGGAAATATATAGATGTTGTTGTTTTTTCTTTTCCACACTCTGATTCAATCTTTAGTTTATCCCACTAGGATATCAAAAAACGGAATAAATGTGCTAAACTCATTTGCTCGTCTTCAAGTTCAACCCATCTTGCATTTGGCTATTAGAGAGATCAGTTACACAAACGTGATTTGATACCATTGAGTTTTTTAGGATCTTTAATTTGTTTGGAATATTATCGGAACAAAAATTCATAGAACTTATTTTTCAACTAAATCTAATGAATGTGTATATCTGTAGTGGTAATCAACTGAAGAGTATAGTAGAAACAACCTTTCTTCCACTACCGAGCTTGAAGGTAATAAATTTATTTAGTCTAGTAAGACGCATTATCAACATTATTTATTATTGTGAGCTTTTTGTTCTAGTAAGGAGAGTTAATTGTGAATTGAGAAAAGACGGTATTAAATTTGTTTTAATAAAAATGGGATTAGAAAAATCAGTGTTTCGGATCCGGATCCGGATCCGAATCAAAATGATATGGATCCGAAACACTGCGAAAAATTACTGATTTTGACCTACTAGTGACAATAAGGTGGTTTCAGGTCTATGAACTTTTAAAAACTATCGTCTTTTTAAATATCATTTATTGAAAAATTGTTTTTTTAAAACGGTCGGTTTCACAAACGATAGTTTTTCGTTTTTTGAAAATCATTTTTTAAGAAACGATAGTTTTCAAAAACTATTATTATGCGTTTTTTGAAAGTTCAAAACGAGTGGTTCGTTGTTTGTGAAGTGTTAAGTTCTTTTCGAGTTATTTCTATGCTAATTCTTAAAGCTCTTAATTTTTGGATCAATACACACGAAAAAACATCAGAATAACAACTGGTTTAGAGAGAGAACTGAGTTTCCAACGTTTAAATCTCTAGTCCTTTGTATTGTTCTCGAGTAATCATGGGAAATTATGAAAATTTGTATCCCACTTTTGAAACCTTCCTCTCCTCTAACAATTAAACTGTATAAAATAAAATGGTACTCTGTACGAGCTTTAATATTTTTATTTTCAGTTTTTCAAATTTTGAATTAAAATTCCCCAAGATTACAAATGTCTTCACCGTAAATCCTTTTTTCTAATATATTTCACTTTACTTTTGACTTTTTAAAATCTAGCTAAGCCAGGTCAGCCTATGCCTACAGTTTTTGAATGCAAGTATTTATTTATTCATGGCTTTTAGGGCGTTTACCCCCCTTTTCTTTTAACAATTTTAGCTGTTAAATGTTGTTCTGATAGTGGCTATTCTAAATTTTTTTTTATAAATATTTAACAATTTTTGAGGATTTGTTCAAAGTAAGTTGGTGCAATTTAAAAAATAATAATTGTCAACATTTTTTCTTCTCAAAAGCTCTTCAATTTAATGAGTTATGATAAAAACCAAATTACTTCAGTTTGACGTGGCCTACATCTTTTTTCAAGAATTATTACCCCTTCCTATAAAACCCTTTCCCCCCCCCCATCCCCCTCCTCCTACCATCCAATCTTGTTTCCTAATTCATTTTNGAACATACTTACAGGGGGGTATATTTTGCAACCCTCCCCCTCGTCAATTTTTTTTTCTCCAAAATATAGAAACAAACCTATGTTAAAATTGAGAAATGCAATAAAACAAAATTAAATGTAAAGCTGACAACAAAATTTAAAAGACTAAGTCCCATTGCTTAACCCCTATGCTTTGAAAATCATTCTTTAAAAAAAAAAGATAAAATCCGTGCTTTAGCAAACTCACACCCGAACACTCAATTTTGGCCAGATAAGTTTGGTATTCTGGTTCTTATGACTTTCAATCAGAGCAAAGTAGAGAAGATTGCAAAAAAGGACATTTATTCCAAGATATGGACTTCTATCATAATATTTCATGGCATTTACAAATCTTGATTTGGCTCTAGGCAAACCATGCTGTGGGTGTATATTTTCTTTCCCCCCCCTCTACCTAGTTAATTACTCTACAGTTAGTTTACTCCTCTGCCTAGTTAATTACTCTGTGCAGAAAAGCCAGGGATATATATTTTCTTAAGACGTACGACGCAATTTCAAACGACTTATATTGAAATTTTTTCATTGTTTTTGTTTTATTATTAAAGAAAAAAAATAAAACTTTATTTTTGAATGAATAAGATCAGATATAATTTCAATTTTTTAAAAAAAGATTATTGTTTTTCTCTTGTAAACAGTATTTATTATATTCTTTATTTTTTATATTATTTTACAAATATATTTTTAGTGAATTATAAACTACGTTTCTCTCTAATAAACTAATTAATCCAGGGTAAACAGTTATAAAACCTGCTTGTAATTACTCTTGTCATTAAGGTTTATAGGTTTAGTAGGTTTTTTTTCTAATTACAGAAAATTATTACATTTTACACTGCAGAGGTGTATAATGTATATTTTCTTGGTCATTTTTCTCCCCAGAAGGTTTGATAAATCAGGTGTTTCGCTGAATTAATGAAAATAGATGATTTTCAGGGTGAAATTAATTAAAATTTTGGGTAAAAAGTGGGAAAAAATGAAAATTTGCCTTTTGATGGCCAATTTTTTTATTTTTTTCCACTCAGATCTTATAAATTTAAATCTTTAAGATAAAGTTCATAATAATTTCAAAATAAAAAAGAGTTTCTGGATATTGGGGGAACTGGTGGGTAACATTTGTGAGTTTCTCTCCGTTTTCTGTTATGTCTAAAAAAAACTGCCAAATCATGGGAGGACAGATATCAGATTAAAGCTATATTAACCGTATATTTATTAAAAGTTTAACATAACTACGAAAAATTCTTTAAATATACACCCCTGAAACCATGTTTGTCTCGTGTATAATTTTTTAAGTCTTGTCAAATTTTTAAATTGTGGTTTCAAAGCACACCTTCCGTTCCCACTAATAGGCCAATTATATCTCTTTTTCGTAATATCACGTCTTTACCAAATTTAAATATTTTTTCGAATATTCTGGTATTATGACCTAAATTATTTTAATAAAAATAGTTTTTTTTGCAACAAATTCAATAGTTAATGTTTGCAAAATAAAAAAACTGCCCTATTAAAGTGTACTCTATGGTCCAATTATATTTCATTTTTGTAATTTCACGTCTTTGAATAGATCATAAATGAAATTTTGTCTTCTATTTTAGAATTGCATATTTACTAAAAGAAACTTACCTTCGTGTGGGGGAGGGGGGGGGGTTCATTATTTGTGATTAGAAATGGGCATAGTTTAGGAATATTTCATACCTTTTCTCAAGAATCTTAGATGAGTATAATTTTTCAAAATTTTATTCTGAATTATTTAACATCAATTACTTTGATGTGGTAGATTTTACTTTGACAAAAGCTGGGTCACCAAACTAGTTTCTTAAATCAATTATTTCAGATTGAAAAAGAGATTTATAGAGGCCATGAATTTTGGAATAAAATACAATTTTCAGATTTTCATAAGTTAGAAGAAGTTGGAATGTTTCAAAAATAAAAACTAAACAAAAATGATGCATATTGCACATCTCTATCCTTTGTATGGAAACTATCCCAAACTTTGAAGGATTTTGGTTTGAATAATACTCTGAATAGGAAGCAACAAATCAGAGGGTTTAGACCAACATTTTAGGGATTTAAAGGGACTTGGCAACGTAATTTATAGTAATCCTCTGATTTAAGACTTACATACGTAATACACAACAGAACCTTTGAACCATATTGTGAGCAAAATGGTTATAAACAAGATTAAAAACTACGATATCTTCCTCATTTTGCTCAGATAAAGGCTTAAAGGTTATGTTTTGTTATGGGGTATGCAAACATTAAATACGTTGACAGTCCCTTAAATAACAAATCAGATGGTTTAACCCAATTCCCCACATTTAAATTGGTTTAAACCAATATTTCAGAGTTTAATGTTTACGTACTAAAGGTTAAGCACGACTAAGGATTAGTTCTGCTAAATAAAAACATGAATGTCAAATTTTAAAAGTAAATCCAAACAAAAACTGCTTAAACCTGGTTTACGATGGAATCACTTTAAAGGGGGGAGGGAGGGAAGGGGAAGAAAGGGATATTGGCCAATAAATCTGTCTACTTACTTTCTAGAAAGAAAACCTTAAAATTGGGTTGATATTAGATATTTCTTTCTACGTTCATCTAATATTTTGGCAGCAGACGGATTCCTCACAAAAGATTCATTGTCATCGTGGATTGATTGTATTTTGATGAAACTGCCGCTGAAGATTCCTTATTATGAGGGTGGGGAGGCAAATTTTCTTACCTTGAGAGTGGGAAAGCACGTTATTTTATAGCTTTTTGCTATAAATAAAAACAAATGACAAAAAAGTTGGGTGACTGGGTGGCCAAATTTCATGTCGTTAAGGACGGTCGGGGGCGACATTTTCAAAAAGTTTGAGCTTATAGTGAACACAATCAAATCACAGATATGAAGTATTAATAATATATAAGGTGGCCGAAATGTACGACTGTACGGATTTTTTTCAAATTGTACGGTTTTTTAGCCTGGAAATATTTTTTGACTCATTTCAGCAAACTTTGCTAATTCTATTTTACTTGTTTCTCCTCTCATTCTCATCCTAATTTACTTGTTTCTCCTCTACTTGTATAATGTATATATATGTATGAAGGTAAATTTTTGCAGATTGATTTAAAAGCAATGTAAAGACTGCACCTGCTTAAGAAGTTTAACCCTCACACATGAAAACAAAGGACATTAAATGAACAAATGAAGAAGAAAAATAGAATTTTGATGTGTTTTTTCAAAAATTGTTTATTTTTCTACGGATTTTTTTAAAATGTAGGGATAGTACGGATTTTTACCCCAAGAATGTACTGATTGTACAGATTTGTTCTGAAAATGTACGGATTTTTGTACGAAGGATTTTTTCAAAACATTTTTGGCCACCTTGACTATATTATTTTCCTTGAACTTGTTTTAAACCGGTTTCTGATAATGATCTTATCTAGCCTTTGCATCTTAAATGTACAAGTAGTTTTTGGGTTCAAACATCAATTCTCTCTTGCAAACAGCATAATTAATGGTAATAGGAGGAGGTGGGGTTAGCAGGAAACTAAAGTTTTAAAGGGACTTTAAAATAACCCTCGATGCATGGATGAAAATTTGTCCATTGAAATCTTAATTTGGTCAAAAATGAGGAAGATACTGGATCGCTCTTTTTTGACTCAAAGTGTTTAATTCTGATAATTTCTTGATTGCCCCATACCAGCAAGAAATGCGCTAGTCACTTTAGCAGAGAAACTGCAAATTAAATTAACTGTCCAAATAAACGGAAACTTGGATATATAATTTAAACTTGATCAGACAGTTTAAGTAAAAATTCGGCATTGCTAATTGCCATCTTTCCATTGAGGGTCAATTTAAATTCCACCAACAGTCCCTTAAACATTCTTTTTTTCAGACGCTGCGGCTCCATGATAATCCCTGGGTCTGTGATTGTCAGCTCAAAAGTTTTAGAGACTACGCTGTTCACAGGTCAGTAATAAAATGGATTTAAGTGGCAATGTTTTAAAAATGGACAAAAAGAAGATTAGGAACGTTTTTTTAAAAAAAGCAGAAAACAGGGAGAAAATCGGAAAGGAACATTCAAAAAAGAAATAGTTTTTGCTGGGGGAATATTTTTTTGGAAGAAATCATCCTTTCCCCCCCTTCTTGGAAAATTGTTTTCCTCCTGATGTTAACTTAGGGATTTCTTCGCTGAATTGGGAAAATAAACGATTTTTATGGGGTTAAAAATGATTTCGGGTAAAACTTAAAAAAATTATCATAAAGACTTCCCTAATAATGTCCAATTTTGCAGGTTTTCCTTACTTCATCTAGAATTATTTACCCCCATCCCCGGGCATTGGAAATTTCGCATGCAGGGTTACATGGAATTACGTTTAAGGGGGCAGGGGAAGGAAAAAGGACCAGGCTAACTTATTACAAATAATTTGTTTACTTTATTATTGTTTGTATCTATAAACTAGTTTCTAACTTGTATAAACTATTTCTCTTCCCAAACTTAATTTTACTACATTATAAATACACTATCTCCAAGGACAGGGCACGTTTTTTCATTTCGTTTAAAATACACTATCTCCTAGGACTGAGCACGTTTTTACATTCATTAACTTTTTTAATATTGTCTATTGTCCATTTTATAAATATCTATCTATCTATTTTAGCACCTGTCAATTCAACCCTGAAAGGGAAGGTTTTGTTACGTTTTAAAGATTGTAATTTTGAGAGGAAATTTTTTTTTTAATTCACTTTTTATTAATATTTTTTTTACTTTGTTTTGTTCTCTTATTCTATTTGTCAACTTATCTACTTATTTATCGATCTACTTAAATGTTTTCCATCTATCTATCTATCTATCCATCTATCTTTCTATCTATCTAACTACATACCTATCTATGTAGGAACCCCTAAAAAAAACCGAGAAAGAAAGATTTTTTTTGCGTTTTAAAGATATTATTTTGGGGATGGGAATATTTTAAAATTTACTAGAAATTATATTTTTTTATGTAACTTATTAATCTCTAACTCGTGTTTCCTTTTTTCTATCATATTAACTAATTGTTTATCTATTCATCTATCTATCTAACATCTATCTATCTATCTATCTAGGAACCTGAATAACCCTGAGCCTAAATGTTTTGAACCGGACAGGCTGGCAGATAAAACCTGGACGGATGTTAAATCCCTAGAGTTTGCCTGTAAACCAACTATCAAGGTATGAACTTATCAATTTTTGCAAAAACCTGTGTAAAATACGACTGTTGACCTCTTCAGTTTTAATGCCACTACCCCTATAATTCAATGCTTATTTATTTTTCACATTTACGTCAAAGGTTATTTTTCCAAACACCAGAAATTTGTTGCAATTAACTTTTTTATTTTAATAATTTTTGAAACTTTTGTGAATCTTGGGATGAAGCATTGATCTCCATCTTAAGCAGACCTAAGGATTTATTAAATCACTCTTCGATATCTCGTGGTGCCCACATTGGATATCGAGATACTGAAGTTCCGATCACTTGCCTCTAACTCTAATTTCCTTTTACCTATATCTATGTAGCCCGATATTTCAAACTTAGACCAATTGATCTAGCAATATTTGTATTTATATATATTTCTACGACACATGTTGCAAAGATAAAAGGATTTGAGTTTGTGGCGAATTACTTTCTGATTTATGTAAACCTGTAAAGTAAATGTACATGTGCTCAGTATATTCCACCATTTTCTTTCAACCAAGTTTCCAAAATTTAATTTTGTTCAAGAATCCTGGATTTCGGAAACTTTTTTAATATCCTCTATCGATTAAAATATCTCTGTAAAGTTTTTATTTGTGCACATAACAAAGTTAGGTTATATTTGAACCAAACACTACAAAAAATCAACCGAGTTTTTGCCACAAGCACAAATTTTCTATTCCCCATATCTTAACAACCTGATGGTAAATACCTATAATATTTCAAACTTGGATTAAGTAGAATTTATTAGTTTGAAATATCAAAGGTCTACTAAATAGGGTCTAATTTATTTATTTATCTATTTTACTTAATAATGTATCCAATTATTTGTGTTGGAATTCATATTTATTTATTTATATTTATTTATTTATTTATTTATTTATTTCATATATTTATATCTTCAATTACAATTTGACAACCGTACAAAGTGGACACTTACAGTTTCTTTATATTTTCTACACATTCCTTACGAATAGTTTATTCCCTGAGGGCATATTTTTTTCTTACATTTTCCCAGAGGGAGGGGGGGGGGTTATTCGGGAGACTTAATCTTTTATCCCCGACTGATAACCGGAGTTGCATATGTTTTGGAAATTTTGTTTAAAAAAAAGATTTCCACAAAATGTCAAAAAACGTATGAAAATTGGTTTCAGTTGTATATTTTACATATTTTTTTTTTTTAAACTGCACAAATATTATTTGCTTCGCTTTTGTGCTTATTATTTTAAATTTGTGTTATATAACATTTTATTTGCTTGTCTAGTCTGTCTGAAGCGATTGTTCAAACTAAATAAAAAACACATTGTTTTGGTTTCCAGCCCTGATATTTGTTCTTGCTCTGGTTTGTTTTATCATTGTAAAGTGTAGCCCTGGGAAACAAGAGAACTGTGCAATTCTTTATTTATCTCAAATATTGCGAATTTATACCCTCATTTTTGCACAGTTTAGAATCCAATTTTGCAACCATGGGGCCGAGAGGATCTAGGCTTGCATAACAATGTTGTAAAACTGGTTTTATGAATATTTTGGGATAAAGTTGTCAAATTTTAGACAATCACCGAACCACAGCTAAAAACCCAGGAAAGACAATTAAAAACAAAAATAAAAAACCTATAACAAAAAAATCTAATTTTTTGAAATTCACTATTACTTGCTTACATACAAGAACTTCATTTTTTAAAACACAATGGTCATAGCTGTAACAAATAATTAAAAGAAAAGTTAAAATCGTATAATTTGTACAGCAATCAAATTTAGAAAGTACACAAATAACCCCTTTTTAACCTTGAAATCAGCTTTTATATCTTTCAAGCATTTATTTATTTTTCCACTGTTTCAAGTTCACAGTTTTCCCTGATTTAACAAAGGAGTCTTTTGTTTTTATATTACCTCGTAATCAGAGCTTCATAATAGAGGCCATGGGCATTGGACAATACTTAAGTTTGTTTTACAAAAAAAACTTTTAAACATGTTTGGACTTAAAATACGATCGACAAATATCTGCAAGTTTTTCATATTTCAAAATTGTTCTTTTTAAACATTTGCTTTCCTCACAATTGCCAAATTTTAACCCCTGAAACAAGAAATTTGCAAAAACGAACAAAACATTTTTTTTTATTTGGTTCGTTTTTTATTTTCTATCCGGGTTTAAAACATTGCACAGTTTACAGAAAACAGAGAAATTTTAAAGGTTTATTTACTGTAATTAGATAAATGGATTAGTAGAAATAAGCCAGCACTGGGGCTGGAAATCATAATTGCAAGGGATCCTCCATGCATCCTCTGATCAAGTATGACTTTTATATCAATGTTTACTAGTTTGAAATAAGATTATTCACCCCAAAAAAGGCACTTACAACCTAAAAACGACAAATTTGGATTTCAAATCCCTTAACGCGCAAAAATAAAATATCGATGACTCGAAAAGCTATAAATTTATAGATCTGTGTTTCTGTATTTGGTTGAAAGGTTGGGCTCTGGAGAAGATGGATGGCTGGTTTTATTCCGTGTTTACTGCAGAGATTACCTAAACTGGTTTTTGTAGTACGTTTCTGCGCACTTTTTGCACTGCTTTCATTAGGGGGCCGGGTTAGGAAAGGAGTCTACTTTGGAATTCTAGCATTCATCTGTATTAGGAATACAGATAAATCAACATTTGTTTGTTTAATCTTTAAATCTTCCAAGGCACTGTAGGATCAAGGATGGATGAGATATCCTTTTTTGGCTAAAAATTGATTATTTTCTGTCATGGTTTTTTATAATTAAAAGATGAAAATTATCAAAAATGAACACTTATGATGTGTCTGTAAATGACGAAATCCTCTTTTCTTCAGAATGAGGTTTACGGGTCATTTTAAATTAAGACTTAAACATCACTTTTTTAAGGACAACTTTCTAAATATTCACAGTGAAATTTTGTTTGAAACATTTCCTAAATCCTTTAAATTCTCGCCTCTTGAAGCGAGTACACACAAAGAATATTAATACGTCGACAGTATAAAGTATGTTCTACTTGATATAAAGATGAATGATGTTTTTTCAATTTAAACTAAATATTCAATTTTTTTGTTTACTTTTGTTTAGAATAGAGCCGGGTTATATTCTTTTAAAAACGCGAGGTTTTATTAATTGTACAATTTCTATGGTTCACGCTTCTTTTGACTATTTAAAATCATAATTTGCGTCGTATTCCTTTTTCCACATTTTTATGGTTCCCACTGTACACATTAATGTTGTGTATATGTTTATTAAAAGGATGTACTTAAGAGAACGGTACAACGTACATGTAATGTTTAAGGGTACTCTAGAATACTGTACGTACAAAATCTTGGTCTACACTCTACAACAGAGCACTGTACATTTAATATCTAGGTGTACAACAGATTACTGTACGTGTAATATCTAGATGTACTACTGAGTATTGCACAATAAATGTGATATCTGGTTTACTGATTACTTATGTACTGTTTATATATTATCTAGGTTTTACTTCAGAGTACCGTAAGTGTAATACTGTGCGACGTACAAACTATATCCAGGTGTACAACACAGTACTGTACATGTAATATTTAGGTATACAACCGACGTGTGTATGCTCAGTCTGGTTGGAATGTAACCCTGACCTGCCATATTACTGGAAACCCTGTACCGAGTACTAGGTAAGATCTCGCAAACTGAACCAAAGTTTCTGTGTATTTGCTATTTTATCTTTATTGACCTTTTTTGGACATTCTGATTTACCCAATAGTCTTTCCCTTCTACATTGTTTACAATAACGCACAGTATTCAATATTTTTGACATTATTTTAACTTATTTGACATTTTTTGCTGAACTTTTAATATTATTTGAAAACTAGCTGGGAACCCAGCTTTGTCTGGCTACTGAACTTCTTTTACTTACTCAATTTAGCATTTTTAAACTAACCTATGAAGAATTCCGTGGCTCAACCAAGTTCACTAATCAAATTTGAGGCAAATCGGTCAATGAGTTCCTGAAAAAAAATCAGACATACAAACTTATTTTACTACTTTATTTATGTTGAATGTAGATGTTACCAAAACAGACTTGTTGATGAAGGCTTCGTCAATACGAACTGAGTTACCTTATTTGACCGTATAGTTTGTTTGATTGTAGTTGGTCGTTTTTGACCTTTTTGGTTTGAACTTACCTCTAATTGAACTTTTTTGACCTTGATTGACCTTGATTGACCTTGATTGACCTTGATTGACCTTGATTGACCTTGATTAACCTTGATTGACTTTGATTGACCTTGATTGACTTTGATTGGTCCTGATTGACCCTGATCGACCTTTGTAACCTACTTTTGTAACCTTGTAGATGGGTGCTGGCAGGACGGGTTATCCACGATAATGCTGCTCCATTACATTCAAACAGTCTTGCACAACAATATATTCTTCAGGAGGTCGCTCTAGGACCAGGTTAATATTCTATTCATCTATTGGACCATCATTTTATCCTTTCATTCACCCATCCCATCTTTCATTTTATTTATCCTTCTTTTCTGTTCATTGGAATCTTCCTTCATCTTTCCTTTTCTTCATCTATTCATTCCGTTTATCTTTAATTTTATTTATTCTTCATCCTTTTCAAATCATTGCAATATTCCTTCATTCATCCTTTCATTAATCCTTCATCCTATTATTCATCCATTCATCCGGCCCTTCATCTTTCATTTTATTCATCATTCATCCATTCATCCGGCCCTTCATCTTTCATTTTATTCATCCTTTTATTTTTCACTTTATTCATCATTCATCCATTCATCCCCTTCATCTTTCATCTAATTTATCCTTCATCCTTTTCTGTTCCTTTCATTCATCCGTCATCCATACTTTCATTCATCCTTCATATTTCCTTTCTCCTTTCTTTCATAGTCGTTTCTTTTCTTTATTCTTGTATTTATCCTTCATTTATTTTTTAATTCATACTCTCATCTTTCATCCTTTTTTACCTTTTATTCATTTTTAATTCTGAAGTTTTCTCATCTTTTTATTTTTTCTGTTATAGTTAATCTATTTGTTTCAATTAGAAATTTTTCACAAAGATTTCAAGGGTTTGATTATTATTTTAACAGTTTTTATTAGACAGATGATATAATATAGTGCAATCTGATTTCACATCAAGTAAAAATAATATTGATCGTTACAACATTTTTTAATATGAAATTTGAATCTTATGATACTTTTATCACATAATTACACCTTTATGTGCTTTATTTATTTTTAATGGATTATTTACTGCACATTGCACAGAGCCCTGTTTTTTATTAACTATAAAATCCGCCAAATCTTTTTTGAATAAAACGAAAATTTAATCCTTGTAAGTTTGTTCAAAAATTCCATTGAAATGCCGAGAGAAGCCCGTCAAGCTTATTATTCTTGGATTAAAACTTTTAAAAATCTAATTATGAATAAAATGCATATTTTTCTGTTCAATCCGGACTAAAATTAAAATAGATCATTATTTTTGGATCAGCTCTTAATCCAGTTTAAAAGTTAATTAAAAATCTTTTATAAATATTTGTGTCTTGTTGATATTCATTAGAAAAGATTTATATGTATGGGGAATTTGATATTCAGGACTTAATCTATATTTCCCCCTCCTCAATGGTCCTCAAATAATGGTCCTGGTCCACTTTTCCCCTACTTAATGTTTCCCCCCTCCTTTTAATGCATCTCCTCCCCCCCCCCGTCCCCATCCTCCATTATGAACCTCGTTCGATCATCATCTGCTAATAACCTTGTCTATTTACAATTACTCTTCAAACCATCCTTCCTCTTTTATAAATTTTAACCCCCTTCCCCCTCTTTATAATCCATCCTGTCCCCCCGTTAGGCCCTGACACCCCCCCCTCTCCTCACCTAACTTTTTTACCCACTTAACATTTTTAAGTTGTTCATAATCTTTCTTCTGATTTACTCCTTTGCTTTTTATAATGAAAGTGTACGAAAAATTGTTCCCGAACGTCTATTTCCTGATAATTTCAGTTTGTTTCTAAGTCATCTTTCTTTTTTTCAGATTTTGCTTTCTTCTCCCTAAATCCTCCTTTAATTCCTATTCGTTTTTCTCCTTTCATATCTTTCGTATCATATTCTTTTCTTTCCGTTCCATTCCTTTCTTCTCGTATTCCTTTCTCTCTACTTTCCCTTTCTTTCTATTCCTTTCTTTTCCTATTCTCCATCTTTCATTTCTTTTCTCTGTCTCATGTTCCTTTCTCTCTTCCATTACTTTCTACTCATGATTCTTTCTGTCCCTTGTAATAGATCTATCTTGTTAAATCTTGATTTACTATTGTGTGTCTGCCATATTTGGGCGATTTGTCATATCCTTGTCACTAATTTCCCACACCATTTTTACATGCTTTCGTCTTTTAAATATTCTCAAAATAATCAGTTCTGCACTGTTAGGTCTTTGGAACGCTTAAAAGGGGGGGGGGCAGTTCCCCCCTCATATTAAATTGTCATCTACAGCATAGCCTGTTATACATGTCAGAACGGTTTTGTTTCTATGAAATTATCTCTGTTAAATTTAAAGCAGGTCCAAATAGGAAATGAGAAAAGGAAGAAAATTTTGTATCTTGATTTTTACTCTTAATTTTTTATTGAAAATTCTTATGTTTTTAGGAAGCGTTTTCCTCTCAATCTTTTGATCCATCAACATTCTTTCCTACATACTGTTCATGTGAAAATATTTTAATTAAATTTTTTCTTGATATTCATTGATACTTTTCCAAAAATTAAATTTTTCTGCGTCTAATATTAGTTAAAGAAAACTTTTGGTGATGTTTGAGAAATTGAATTTCAACATATGTTCTGTTTTCTTTGTGATAAATGATCATGTTAAATAAAAGAAGAAATCATTCATGTAAGGCACAAAAGTTTCATTGACAACAACATCAAGTATAGTAAACAATAACAACAACACAGTTTGTACTGCAGAATGTTACATCTAACCTTCGTTCGATCTTAACTTGTCTCAGAGACATCAAATCATTTATTCTGAGCTATTGAACTGAACTAATCACACCACTCGGGGCAGAGGGCAGGGGGCATCCCCCAAAATGGAAGGCTGAGTCCCCCCCCCCTTCCCCACATGGCAGGTGGGGAATTACAGGGGGGGGATGTTGTTATCCTGTAGAGATGTAAGATAATAGAAATATCATAATCGAATTCATGACATTCTGTTATAATTTGATTCGCGGACTTCACCCCAGGCAAGAAAATTTCTAAATAACATTCGGTAGGAAGATTAAAATTTCATTACAGAAATATGATTCAAACATGTGAACGAAGTAAAAAAACACTCAAGGACCAGAGTTTTTTAATAAAACTCTATGAAAATGTTACCTTCGTTATTCCAATACAAAATCATTTCAGTAAGAAACTACAGACATTTAGTTAAATTCGATATTAGTTTATTTTCACTAATTTAATAAAACTATAGCTATAGCTGGTCAATAGGCTGAAACTTTTTTTCTAAATTGAATGAATGTTAATTTTTTATTTCATGGGGAACGCTGAGCGCTCGAGTTTGTAATAAGTATGAATTATTTGCGCGTAAAAATTAATAAGCCTCAAAAACCAAATCAGCATTATATTTATTTTGCTACAAACCAGACAACAATAGCAGGCTTTTACGCTACATTTCCTGCCATCATATTATAATCTGAGAACTTGCAAACATAATGCATGTCCTGCCGCGTTTTCTATCTTTTTTACGCTACATTTCCTGCCAACATATTATAATCTGAGAACTTGCAAACATAATGCATGTCCTGCAGCGTTTTCTATCTTATTTTTAAATTGAGAATTTTTTCAACTAGAAATTGGCACTTTTTACTACTGCATGATCATGCACATTGCAGAAACAGATGCCCCCAACTAAAATTGGATTTATTCTTAATTTAGTTCAGCCGTTTTTACAATGATGTTATTTACTTATTTGTTTGTCCCTAAGCTAAAAAAATGTGGCTCCACCGAGTTCTCAAATCAAAATTTGAGGCAATTGGGTCAATGGGTTCCTGGGTTATGATCGGACTATTTGTGTGTGTGTGTGTCCACTTTTTTGCGTCCTTGTGTTTTCTCATCTTTAAATAATTCTCGTAGAGTTCCTTACTTTTAGTAATTCTTGAAATATTTCTAAATATTCATTTGATGAGATTTTCATGTTTTAAAGGAAAGGAGAGAACAGATTTTATGTCAGGCAATTATCCAGCATGATATCATCTTATAATCCCAACCATAATATTTTAATAATAATTAATCTAATTTTATTTATCTCATTTTAAATTATGTTTCTCCCCTCTCCCCACGCTTAGAATTTTCCTTGTCAACTTGTCATCAAGAGATATAATTTTCTTTTCCACCCTTTCTCCACACATAAATGTAGAATATATTGTAGTTTTTCTAGGTTTAAAAGTGTTTAATTCTGTTAAATCCAATGTTTTCCTGCAGTAGAAGTGCGTAAGTCACCTAAGTTTATAAACCACAGTTGAAATAAGCTATTGCCATCTTTGCATGGAGGGCCACTTAAAATTACGCGAACAGTCTGTTTTAAGAAAAGATATTTTAGAGCAATGAGAGTAGAGCGGGGGTTGAGGGAGAAGGGTTTGTGTAAACTAGTTTTCATGTTTAACAATAACAAACTTTGTAAACCAGGCACTTGTCATATTGACTGGATTAACATTATTGTGTTTATCAAATATTTTTTGTTTTCAAGAAACATTGTCTGTCCTATTCCCCTCACTATGGTTCTATTATTCCTTGGTTCACTCTGCAGGAATACTATTCCCCTCTCCTAGGTTCTATTACTCCTTGGTTCCCCCCCTGTATAGATTACTAGTAGAACTAGGAGTAAGTATGGTTCCCTCTGTATAGAATACTATAACTAGGAGTAAGTATGGTTCCTCCTGTATAGAATACTAGAACTAGGAGTAAGTATGGTTCCCCCTGTATAGAATACTATAACTAGGAGTAAGTATGGTTCACCCTGTATAGAATACTATAACTAGGAGTAAGTATGGTTCCTCCTGTATAGAATACTAGAACTAGGAGTAAATATGGTTCCCCCTGTATAGAATACTAGAACTAGGAGTAAGTATGGTTCCTCCTGTATAGAATACTAGAACTAGGAGTAAGTATGGTTCACCCTGTATAGAATACTAGAACTAGGAGTAAGTATGTAAAGTATGGAGGTAGTGCTACCCTCTTGTTTGCTCCAGGATCCAATTTCAGTTCAGATTTTCCCAAAGCTTGGACAATTCAATCAGGGATGTGCACTTGAAAATGTAGGGGCCTCCCTCCCCTCCCTTTATGTTAAAATTTAGAAAAGGTGTGTATTATTTCACCTCTTAAATTTTGTTTTAATTACAACGCTCTTATACTTTTTTGTATCGTAACCCAGTTGGAAAATGAAAGTTTTAGTTCTAAAATTGTTAATGAGATCAATGTCTAATTCTGCCCCCCACCTCTCCCATCCCGTAAACAAACTTTGTGTGATGCCCCTGAATTCAATTCTAGATAATGTTCTTTTCTTTTCAATGTACTCAAGACAGTTGTAAATATTAGCTTTTATTTAGGTTTACCATTCACTCATTCATTTACTCATTCACTTTACTCATCCTTGCATGTATTTACTCATCCTTGCATTTATTTACTCATTTACTCATTCTTCCTTAATTTACTCATGAACTCATACCATCTTCAGTTGCTCATCCTTTCATTTATTATTAACTCATCTTTACTTTCCTTCATTCATCCTTTCATTCATTTACTTATTGTTTCTTTAATTTACTCATCCTTTTCACTCACCCCTTCATTCATCCTTTCATTCATTTACTTATTGTTTCTTTAATTTACTTATCCTTTTTACTCACCCCTTCATTCATCCTAACATTCATTTACTTATTGTTTTATTATTTACTCATCTTTTTTATTCACCCCTTCATTCATCCTTCCATTCATCCTTATTTTTTCTTTTTATCTTTTTTTTTCTTTCCGTAATTCTATTTTAAGTAAGTTAATGTTAATTTACCAAAAAAAAATATTTTTCCAGAACATCAAAAATTATTTCCCCCACCCCCCAGCCAGGGAAATGTAATTTGTGAAAATCTATACCCCTGTGGAACAGATTTTATAGTTTTTGATATTTTTTGTTTTCTTCAATTTTTTAAAAATAATTTCTGTTTCTTTTTTAGGCGGAATAGAGCGAAATATCTCCTTGACAATTACTAACGTTAAATCGGCGGATCAAGGCGACTATAACTGTGTGGCGATAAATCAAGGCGGAATGGCGGAGAAAAATATAACTTTAACATTCGCCCACCCTAACACCTGGCCAGGTAATAAAATAAAAAATAATTAGGCAAATAAAGTATTGCAATTTTTGTAATTTTATTCGCTTAACTCAATTTTAGCATCAAACCCCCCGTAAGAAAATGCATAATTCGCCAACATTTAAATAATCTCTATTTAAATGGCTTTTATCTACAGCTTCTCTTTGTCAATACATCTATCTATATCTATCTATTTACTAAACTGTCTATCCTTTCATTTATTTCTCTATCTATCAATCTAATGTATGTTAATGTTCTGTTGAGTTCCAAGTTTCATTTGATATTAGGTCCAAGTAAATTTCTCCCCAAATCGCCGAAAATCACTTCATCAAAAATGTCGTAAAAATAAATGGATTTAAACTTTTGATTATTTCCTAATGGAGGGGCTTACAAAATTGATATTAAAGTTTTTTAATCCCAAATTGTGTGAAAACAATAATTTCAAAAATGTTTTGATCTAGAAGACGTGGGAAGGATAAGACAGGACACACTCATAATGGTAGTTTACTCGCCTATTCTGATCCTGCAGGGGAGAAGCTTCTTCATCAGGGGACACTTCCCAGGTATACAGGGGCACACCCATCAGAGGTGTACACAGGGGGGGAGGCTGAGACAGGGTCTGTCTAGGATTAATTTGGGTGCACATTGTACACCTATTTCAACCAGGTTTTTTAAACCAAAAATTAAAAAAATATGCTATAGAAAAAATGCAAAAAGCCACAATTTTTACTCCACAAATACAATCAAAGCTAACAAAATATGCCACAAACAGCAATTAACAGGGAAAAAAATTCAACAAATTATGTTTTCTCCTGAAAAATATGCCCAAACTGCCATAAAATTCAGAAAATTTGTCACAGACAGTAACTAAAAGCATGAACAAATGCCACAAGGTATACCAGTCACTCCTGTACTGAATTAATTGTGTTATTGAGTTCTGTTAGTTCTGATAGTTCTGCTAAGGGTGAACGCACAAATAAGTCTGTCATCATCTTCACCGACACGCTCCATTTTGCAAAAAACTGTCACAAAGTAAAAATCTGCCACAAAATGGAAGCACTACACCTGCTACAAAAATCCTAGATGAAACCCTTAGCTGCAGCCCCCCCCCCCCATCTGAAAACCCTTTGGTTTCCAGGGGGTTTTAAGGGTTTAAAGGGTGCTGATACCCTTGGAAGGGAAACAAGTTTATGCTCCCCCCAGAACTAATACCTGTGTAGTGTGTACCCCCTTGGGACCCATAAAACTGGGGACTAAGAAGCAGCGTTTCGGATCCGGATCCGTATCATTTGGTCGGATCCGGATCCGGATCCGTATCCGTATCAGGAAACGTTGATATGGATCCGGGTAGCGGCAAAAATTAACCAAAACCATGGAATAAATAAATCAAAATGGTTCGTAAATGTATTATTTACATGACGAAAATTTTTCAAAATTATCTTTAATAATTTAATGTTTACATTTATATAATAGTAATGACGACATTTTTAACTTTAGGATTACTATAGTTTATAAATTATAACCTTGCATAACATTTAATAGGGAAAATCCGATTCACAGAATCATAAGTTACCTCGGATCCGGATCCGTATCAGAGTCAGGATCCGGATCCATCATCACGGATGCGGATCCGGATCCGGATCAAAATGATACGGATCCGAAACACTGCTAAGAAGAATTATTATGTTATTTTCCTTAAAAAGTTAATCTATAGCTCATGGTACAACTTTTTGTTTTTTAACAACATTGTCTTTAAAATTCGCTATAATTTGTTTGCAAAAAATCCAGTGATCTATGTAAGTAGGAGGCAGAATTTTAAAAAGTATTATTTGTTTTACTTCGTTTTAAGCCGGGAATTTTCTAATCGTGTGTATCGAGATTCAGCATTGATATCGATCTTTTAATCTATATTAAAAGTAATCTATATTCTATAAACTAGTAAAGTGCCGAAAATTTAACCAATCCGAGTGTCGGTATTTGAAAAAAGAACAGCAAATTAGAAGCATGGGAATTATGTGCTTAACCAATGAGAGAACGGATAATTATGGTATCCATAATCAAGTGAAAAAGCAGATTCTGCTTAAAATTCATACGTGTCCAATGTGGATATCGAGATCAACCGATCGGGATTATAGGTATCCAACACATAGGTTCCCAGCTCTGATTTGATAAATATCATTTTTTTAATTATTTAACCCTAAATTTCTGTTTAGAACTAATCCTCTACCAAAACCCCCTCGTGAGTACAGTATGCTGCCCCCCTCGGAGCAAGAATTAGCCGAGTACGGTCCGGCTAGTTATGTACCCGGAGATAGGTTAGTACATGAGCAAAGTTTATATGTCATAAGAATTTCTTTGATAAAATCCTTAGTTTCTGTAAAATTGTCAGCTAAACTTCAAATAATAAGTTTAAATAAGTTTAATATTAACAGTAAGCTAATTTGGGAAGGGGGGGGGGTATCAGCGTCCACCCTCCTCCCGTTGAACTTCTGTATCTTTTAAAATCTGACTAACTGCTAACTATGTAGAAAGGGTGAGGGTTGTCCCTCTAGATTATATTTCATTTAAATTCTCTCCATGATGAAAGTGAATTCAACTAAACCTGAATTTGCTTAAATTTAATATTAAAAGTTTCAAGTCAAAACTATTCCAACATCTGGGGATATAGACTAGTCTGAAGGTTTACAGTCGACTGTAAAAGGTGTACATGCAATGTGTGTTCTCAGAATAACTTGCAGTTCTGTATTGTTGAAAATTTGAGGAGAAACCTTCAAATTTTGAGAAAATCTGCCTTTTTTGGATTTAGACCTGCCAGTTTAACTGTAGAACATTTTTAATATACAATTCATGTACATACTACATAGTCTGCATTGTGAATGTTACAAAAGTTTACTTTTTGTGTTGTATATTGTACTTCATGTACAGTACATTATACTGCATGTATTGTTCAATGTAAAGATGGTAATGCCTGATTTACAACGGTACTCTCGAAACTTTAATCTTAACAAAAATTGATTCGGGCAGTGCCATCTTTGCAAATTATGTATTGTACATTGTACTTCATATTTTGTACATTGTACTTCATGTATTGTACATTGTATTTCATGTATTGCACATTGTACTTCATGTATTGTACATTGTACTTCATGTATTAAACATTGTACTTCATGTATTGTAAATTGTACTTCATTTATTGTACATTGTACTTCATTTATTGTACATTGTACTTCATTTATTGTACATTTTACTTCATGTATTGTACATTGTACTTAATGTATTGTACATTGTTCTTCATTTATTGTACAGTGTACTTAATTTATTGTACATTTTACTTCATGTATATTGTACATTGTACTTCATGTATTGCACATTGTATTTCATGTTTTGTACATTGTACTTCATGTATTGTACATACTTAATGTATTTTACATTGTATTCATTTATTGTACATTGTACTTCATTTATTGTACATTGTACCTGCAGGGTATCGTTGTAAATCGGACATTGCAATTTTTTGCATGCAGGGTCACTTGAAAGTACGCTTACAGTCCTCGTAGTAAATTCTCAAAAAATATTGTTTCTCATACTGTTCTGTTTGAGAAAATAACGAGAATGATGTCAAGGTTATTCTATTTCAAGTCCCTGATATACATGTGTAAGCTAAACAATGCATTAATAATTAATGCAACACAGTGCATTTAATGCCTAGGAGCTGTAGGATTGCATTGTTGCCAGGTTAAAAGGCCGAATCAGATTAATAAAACAAAGTTTAATTATTTTAATAAGATCAAATATGTAATGTTACCTAAAACTTGAAAATTAACGGATCATTTAACGTTACTTAGAACTTGATAATTAACAGATCATTTAACGTTACTTAGAACTTCATAATTAACAGATCATGTAACTTTACCTAAAACTTGATAATTAACAGATCATTTAACGTTACTTAGAACTTGATAATTAACAGATCATGTAACTTTACTTAGAACTTCATAATTAACAGATCATTTAACGTTACCTAGAACTTGATAATTAACAGATCATTTAACTTTACCTAAAACTTGATAATTAACAGATCATTTAACGTTACTTAAAACTTGATAATTAACAGATCATGTAACTTTACTTAGAACTTGATAATTAACAGATCATGTAACTTTACCTAAAACTTGATAATTAACAGATCATGTAATGTTACCTAAAACTTGATAATTAACAGATCATTTAGCGTTACTTAAAACTTGATAATTAACAGATCATTTAACGTTACTTAAAACTTGATAATTAACAGATCATGTAACTTTACCTAAAACTTGATAATTAACAGATCATCTAACGTTAGCTAAAACTTGATAATTAAGTTCTATTTGTTTCAATTAAACCTTAGCGGCTAATAAAGGAAATTTTGTTGTACAAATTTTTTTTTTTTACAAATATTAACATTTTCTAAAAAAGGGCAAAAAAATCGAAGAGAAAGGCATTTGTACTGTCAGTTAGATAATGGAAAAAATTTTTAAATATTTACATAGAATCTGAACAATTTAGATAAATTACTGGGCTGTAAAAAAAATGTTAACTTTTCTAAGAAAGGGGGTTATGCAATTACAGTCATGTAGTTGTAAAATCAGTTCTTTTATTGAAATATTTATGTTTGTCAATTTTAAGGTGATGTAATCCAAACCAAGAATTTACCTTTTTGTTTTGTTTTATCACTCTAGTAGTTTTCCTGGGTTCGTAACCTACTTTTAAACAGTCCTAATTTATTCAGTTCTAACCTAAATCTGTAGATTTTTTTTAATGCTAGCGATAACATCCACATTGATTTCTCCAATGTTAGTTATTTTAAAGTTGATTGTAGACTTAAAATTTAGACCTTGGAAAGAACAGAATATACTTTATTAGATATATTAGATTATTGGGAAGAAAAAAAGATTCCTACGAAAAATATTCTCTGTATATAAATCTATGAAATGTTCTGTTTATATAATGTCCTATAAATGAAATGTCTTCTCATTTAAACTGTCTATGAAATGTCCTGTCTAAGTATGAAATATCCCATTTAAGAAAAGTCCTGTTAATGAAATGTCCTTTCTTTGAAATGTCCTTTCTATGAAACGTCCTATCTTTGAATGGTCTATCTCTAAAATGTCCTGTTAATGAATTGTCATATCTTTGAAATGTCCAGTCTATGAAATGTCTTATCTACAAAATGTCCCAAACCCAAAAATAAGATTATTTATGATTATATATTTCTGTGGCGTGATTCTAATCAAAAGCTTTCCAGAGTGTGTTCGACACTTGTAAACAAACTTAATTAATCTCCAATATTTCCTATTTATCTAGGGGTATACAATCTTTATTATTTATATTTTAAAATCAACCTTATGAGAATATTTAGGACTTTAAACTGAAGAAATGTTTTTAAATAAATTAGAGGGTTGGTTTGGGGTAGAAAAAATCGTTTATCAATTGGCAAATTTTTTATTATACTTCACACGGTTAAAAAACATCAGTTTTTCCTCAAAATTATTTATTTTCCAAAGGAATTGAGTCTTTGCCACAAACTCTGATCTTCGAATATCTATATTTTATCAACCAAATGTTATAGACGTAAAATATTTCAAAATATGAATTTTATTATGTAAAATAATCAAGTTTGAAATATCCAAGGAACCCTTCAGATTGAAAAGTTGTAGGTATAATAAAATTTAAGTTTGTGGCAAAGACTCAATTCCTTTAGCGGAGAAATCTCCTAAAACCCCATTCCTAACATACCTAATGAAATAGGATTTTTAGGGGGGGGGGGCGAATAATTAGTTTTTTTATCCGTGTTGCATTGTATTTCTCAACATTTCTCTTTTTGTCCCTGCGGTGGAAATTGTTTCAATTTGTCTCAAAATCCATTAATTTCATTATTTGCAATTGTTATTTTGTAATTTTCTTTTTTAACAAATAAAATGTAGACTGTTCGAGGAACTGAAAAAACGAGGGGGAAATTAAACTAAGTTGTTATTTTGTTTCCAAATATTGAAGTACAGACTAAATTAATTTAGAATTTAACTATCATGTTTATCCGTCTACCAGCAATGTATAAATCTACCTACCTTATACATATATCTATCTATTTATTTACCAATCTATGCATTTAGCAATATATCTATCCGTCTACCTTTATAGATTTTTATCCTAGTAATCTATTTATTCATCTAGCTATGGTTCCATCTATCTCTTTGTTCATATCAATTTATCCAGCAATCTATATGTTCATTTTTCAATCTATCCAATCTAAGTATTTATCTAGCTATGTGTCGCATCTATCTATTTAACTATATACCCAGCCATCTTTCATCTAGGGATATCTCTATCTATACTTTATTAATCTATTCATCTATTTATGTATATCAATATATAAACGGAAACATGGAATGTACTCTTATGATTGAGTGTGTCTACAGTTGGGTTCCATTTATATAGAGTACAGGGGGTATATAAATAGTTAATTTTATTTATACAGGGTGAATACAGGATTTATGTCTTCTTCGTTATAATAAAAATCAATTGAATAGGTATAGAAATATTTATTGAACATTGTACATTGTACTGTGTACACTGTTCAGGATTTATTAAGTATTTACTGATATGCATACAGGGTTACATTTGGAGGTTTTTTTTTATATCTTAACTGAAAGTGAACATATCAAAGTCAAGCATGGAGAACATGCCTTGAAGTCAATTAAGGATAGAAATTTATGTATTATTTTTACCCCATACAAAGTTGATTTTTATTCATTGAAATTTAAAAATGAACATGGGAGTTGTCTGATGTTAAATCCTAATCATTTAATCCAGTTTTTCTGGCACGAAATTTCATTCATTGCTAAAAGAATAATTTTTGCAAAAAAATATCTCCTGTCTATGTTTCATATTGAAAATTATTGATAAATTTTCTGTCCTTTTCAAACGTATATTTATATCAAAACTTTAAAGTCATTATAAAGAAAGAGGATTAGGATTTCTTTATCAGGTTCTGACAATAATAATGTTTTGTCGATATTTAAAAATCTAAAATAAAAAAGATTTTTTAAAAACAAATTAAGTTTTGTTTTGTTTAGGTATGATGAGTACGGAGAGGGGCGGACAAGTGCGAGTAACTCTGATCAGACTGGAACCTTATCCAGGAACTCTTATCATTCATCAGACCCGGAGCAGTGTCCTGACCTTCTAGATATTCCAAATAGGTACATTTTGAACAATCAAAAATTGACGAAAAGAATTTGATGGATATCTTTAAAAATCAAATTTTTTAGGTTTAAGCATGCGAGTCCTACAAGCATCTTTACAGCGCCTCTTCCTCCAATTCCTTTCAACCCCCATCATCCTCATCAACCCCTTCACCCTCATCACCTAGTCTCACCTCCTCACATGCATCATCATACTTCTCCTTTCCAGCGTACCGGTACACTTCCTCATAACTACACAATGGGCACTCTACCCCATCATCCCAGATCTGTCTCATGTGATCATTCGGCCCAGGCTAACCAGGCGCGACCAGGTTACGTCACTCTACCCCGTCGGCCCCGCTCGTCTTGGGCCGGGGTCCGGGATGGACCGGCACGGGACACCCCGTCGCCTGTTTCTTCCTTCAGGGACCCGATCTACGACGGGGTGGGACCTCGGACGTCGGCCGATGGGAGCAGTAAGCTGAGCCTTAACAGATCCATGGACCATACTCCACGGGCAATTCCGAATGGGCGTGTACCAATAAACGGGACCTCCCTGCCGCCGTATATCCCGCCGATTGACGAGTCTCCAGAAATAAAATCTTCGAAACCCCTACGTGTATCTCATGCAGAGGAGGTAATATTTTTCTTTTTTCATGTTGAGATATTTTCAGATGTCCAGGTTTTTATGAGAGATTGTGAGAGTGGGTCCGAATCCCTTCTATATAAATCCCCGCACACTTAATATAAACCTTATTAGTATTCTGCTCGGTTTTCTTTTTGATAGAATTTATTTTATTTATCTGGTGCTGGAATGGAGATTGTAGGGTTGCATTACTTGAAATATTATTAGAAATCGTCGGACGCCAAATCATAAGGCTTTCATTTCATTAGTCCAAAACAAATTCGTATTTTTTTTTTAAATATTTAAATTGTACTTGGACAAATCAGAGTTGCGCTTTGCTGTACATGGTTACCCACAAATTATGAGATTGTAAAGACGACATGAAAATCATGACGATCCCAAGGTTAGGTTAGTTCTTCGGTCTTGATTATAGTCTTTTATAGGCTTTTAAAGGATTTGGTAAAGAATGAAAGAAGTTTTGACAAGGTAATTAACAGTATAAATTCCGTACAGTCGTCTTTGAAGTCTTATGCTTTGTGGGTAACCCTGTACAAGGCAAGGGGGATAATATTTTAGTTCTGAAAATGTTGGCGAGTTTAGCATTAAAAATAAAATTTAACGGGCCAAAAAAATTTATTTGCATCCGATTATAATATATTTGCTTTAGAATCAATAGATAAATTGATTCAAATAATTTTTAATTCATTCTGATAAACTGATTATTGAGTACGACTCTTGGATCAAATTGATTAATTGATTATTTTATTGATTTGCATGATTGATTTATGGATGAAAGCTTGAAGAGAATAGAGGGGTGAGGCGAGGATAGCTCTTGGATCAAATTACAATCAAGTTTGATTCTAATTCTGAAACTTTAATTAGTTTCCTTCGTACT
>NW_019396423.1:0-12632 GCF_000591075.1 Eurytemora carolleeae | reverse complement strand
TCTTAAACTGAAAATATGCCCACAGATGACCAAACGGTGGGGTATTTTAGGGGGTCATGGGGGGGGTGACTGGTTTTTGTCACAATACTTCTCTTAAGATGCATTTGTCTTGTGTTTCATGTTGAGAATGGACAAAATGAATAATGAATATATTCTGATAATCTTTTCATTTACAAACATTGCACGCAAATCTGCCCCTTTAGTAAAAGTAAATTCAACCTATATGAAGCAAAAAGTCTGACCGCGTCAACCTTGTTGCACCGGCTAGTCCTGTTCATAGAGCTAGGTACAGTAAAAACTGGAACCGGAACGGTTGACATGGCTCGGAAATTCAAATGTACTACGGCTGCCTGTGATTGTATGAATTGTAGCTTGCATTGATTTATTTTACTTTTCATTCCTCTTAAATCTTGAAGAACCAATTCTAAAAGATAGATGACCAAGGGAGAAAATCCTAATTTAACATTATTTTCAGTCAAGTAGCTTCAGTATATCTCTTAAAAATTGACAATAAAAAACTTACGCTCTAACTATATTTATCCTTTTTCTGTCAGCTGATATTTAATTGTTATCCAAACTTTGTAAGCGTAAAATACGCATGACATTTGATAATTTACCGAAAACAAAAACATATGTTTTGATGTTAGGCGCTGGCCCGAAACAATTACATTATACATATTTTTTTATATGATTGAGATTAAAATTTTTAGTTTCAACTTTTAAGAAAGGAACTGAGTATTTGTCACAAACTCACGAATTTATAATCAGTAATCTTTCCAACTTGATAGTGTAAATACGATATTGGGTTATTAAAGGGTTTTATGGAAGACAAAATTGGAGTAAGCGGCAAAAACTTGGTTCCTTTATTTAGTTCAATAAACTAAACAATTGTCGACACTTTTGAATGTCGTCTTCGTTATTATTCCTAAACCTCTGAACGAACAGGAAACGTGTGCCGTGAATAACAATTAACTGTTTAGCCGAAGCAGCAGCCGATGAATAAGAGGAGCGGTATAACGAGCAGTCAGCAGACGCTCCTTGAGGAGAACCTAGCTGCTTACTGTGAACCTTGGGGAGCTTCTATCAAACCTAACCCAGGAAACAGGTAAGAGCTGATAATGTGTTAGATGCATTGTATAATGTATAACCCCCTAATTTTTAGTGAATTTCTTATTGTTTTCATTGGTATTGTGTTCGAATGATTATATCCTCAATTTCATTTAAAAATTCTAGTACATGATGCTATCTATGATCCATATATTAGGTACAGGTAGATTGTATAATGTAGAGTCTTCTATTTCTATTAATTGGACAAAAATAAATTATTTTTTTTTTATTTTATTAATTATTTTTGTATTTCTAGAGACAGCATAGCGAGCAATGAGAGTGAAATTCTTCAAGATAAAACAGAAAAATGTTTACAGGTTTGTGACAGTTTTTTATCTAGCCCAACTCAGAGATACGCATATTATTATTATGTACGGTAACTGCGGGAGGAATGTAAACAAACTCAGTGCCCCCACAGAATTTAAAGGAAAACGACTACAGCTAATATATTAAGTTAAGCGAATACTTCTGATTTTTGGCTTTCTGGTCAAAATGGAAAATACAAAAGCAATATATTCTTATTCCACCCCTTGGAACCCTTTTCTCTCAAAAGGATGCGTTGCCCCTGAATTCTTTGTTTTGATCTCCTCCCACTGCACAGATTTGACGCATGAGATATGGCGGTTCTTGGTCTATATATTTCTTTATCCAGTCCGTTTATGTAAAGATAAAGGGACTGTAAGCGTTATAACTAGTGACCCTCATTGCAAAGATGGCAATGCAAGATTAAAAACGGTATTCTGACAGGCTTTGACTGATCAATTATATATTAGATATCAATGGTAATAGTTAAAAAACGGATTGATCAGATTAAGGTAAGGTTTCAATGTGGATACGGTTGTGCATAGGACAATGTCATCCTTGCATGGATGGTCACATGAACTTACGCTTACATTCCCTTTAAGTGTGTCTTCCGCCGTACTCAAATATAGGTTTTTATTGATACTTGTGACTTATTTAAAAAAATACCATTGAACTAAAATAAATGCGCTACAAAATAAAAATTTTGATGAGTTTTTCTAGCTTATTGGCGAAACATGTTAACCAAAAATTTGTCACGGTCGGTTTGGACTTTTTTAAACAAACCAAATATTTGGATAAGGATAATCTGATTTTTCTCTAAATTAGACTTCCAAATGAATTTTATTTTCATTAAACAAATGTTTAGCCAAGTCCTGTGATGTGTTCTACTCCAAAAATTGGAACAGATTCTCCGCCTTCCGCCCCCCTGGACACAATACACGAGGCGGAAACTCCGACTCACGCCGGGGCGAAGCGGTTACCGCCGCCAACCCTTCCCAAACCGAAAGCTCGGCCCCTTCCTCCGCCCAAGCCTAAAAAGTCGGTCCCAGAGATCAACGGCTCCGGAGAAATGTTTCAGGTTCGTTTTTAGGATTTTCCATTTTTTTTCTCTCTGACAGTCTCTGAAAATTATACCATTTTCTTGTCCCAATTAATAATTTTATGAAGTTGTATTCCTTTGAACAAAATTAATTCAGATAAAGAATCTTTTAGCTCATAACAGTCCCATTTAATGATAAAACGATTGTTTTAATCCATATTTTAAGTTTAAGAAATCCATTGCAAAAATAATTAGTTTTACATTAAAATTTAAATCCAATGTTTTATGTTTCCTGTTCTAATTCAAAAGTTTAAATTTATAATTTCGTTTTAACTTTATTGAGCCCGCATTTTGCAGGGATGATGGTAGGGACCAAAGTTTAGTTACAATATATAGATTTCCTTTTAGAATTTTGAAATATCTGAATTCGGATTTCTTTTTGATCCAATTTGAACAGTTTGTATATTTTTAACCGATTCATAATCTACTCTATACAAAATGTTATACTTTATATGCGGTGATATAGCACAGAGAATCGTTCGGTAGTGTACCGGAAGTGTACCGAATGGTACGGTACGGTACGGTACGGTACGGTACGGTACATTTATCTAAAATTGCAATATATCTAGGATGAGACAGTAGAGGGTGGATCAGAGGTATGACGAAAAAGGGTTACATTCAGATTTTAGGCAAACCTTCATTTTATTGTAATTAATTTATTCTTGGAATTTTAAATGTCGAGCGTTATCATACGTCAAGAGTTTTTCATTTTTACAATTTAATACTAATTCATTTTCTTCAATTAAGATTTGTTTCATAGCTAATAAATTCTACTGAACCTTTTTTATTTGTTTTAATTTGAAAACTTATTTACAGCATAGTTTTGGTCTACATTTTATGGAGTGGGAAAAAATTAACAGTTCAATTAAATTTATTAAATAATTTCCAATAAAAAAAATTTAAATTGAATGAAGGTTGTTAACTAGGGTGAAAACAGAATCTGAATTTAAAAGGTCTAAGAAGAAGAAAAATTAGAAATAAAAACTCGAAAAATAATGTCAAAGAAACAAAAGACAGGCCTAATCTAAAAAGCCTCTAGTCTACAAATTCAGCAAATTAATGCCTAACCTGATTCCTCATCATTGGCAAATGGACGTCAATAGAGTGAAGTGAGAAAAATATTCAAGACAAAGAATATAATCTGATAAAGTGATTCCAAATTTTTCAAGTGATGCCATTTTAAAACATCAGACATTTTCTTGATTCTTTAGGACAATCCAATTCTAAGAAGTAATCAATATTACTTCCTTCAATATTTATTTTTGATGGGTAATTGTATCCTTCAATATATATACTGGAAGGGAAATTGTATCTTTCAATATATATACTGGAAGGGAAATTGTATCCTTCTATATATATACTGGAAGGGAAATTGTATCCTTCAATTTATATACTGGGAGGGTAATTGTATCCTTCAATATATATACTGGAAGGGTAATTGTATCCTTCAATTTATATACTGGAAGGGAAATTGTATCCTGCAATACAGTTTCTTAAAGATTTTATCTAAAATTGAAAAAGTTCACGGAATCTCTGTAACTGTACTGTATACTGCGTACACTCGTGCTTTTTCATGTGTACACTGTACATGCTTAATAAACGCTAGCTATATATGTACATAGCCGTACAACTGTACCCAAAAATTGTACAGAATGTGCTTATCTGTATCAAACAAGTTTTATACAAATTAAAGTGTAAATAATTCTATTATAATTTATTATTAATTATATGTTGCAAATTGATCAAATATAAGTTTTATATTAACCAAAAATTGTTCATTTATCAAAGCTGAGTGTTAGTAGAAAAATTCTGATGGATTTATTGAGAAATATTATTATGACGAAGCGATTAAAAACTTATTCGAATTCGAATATATTTGAATGTCCAGGTCTCAGAACTGAAAACGTTTGTTCAGGTAATCCTTCATTAAAAACAAACTGGCGTGTTGGATTCACAACGGTACTCTTCAAACCTTTGTCTAGTCAAAGATGAAGGATGTATCCTTGTAGAAATAGCTTAGAATTGATAATTTTAAGGGTGGCTTCTTTGTAGACGTGCTTTACAGATTGATGCAACCGGGAAAAATTCTCACATTTAGAGAGAATTGTACCTGACGGATTACATAAACCTTTAAGATATTTTTAAAAATGAGAAGAATATTGAAAATGATTAAAATGTGAGCTGAGTTCATGGTAGAATATTTCAATATTAAAAATGTAGAATAAATGTATAAATTTATCAAGAATATAGGAATATTGAATAAATTGTTCACGGAGAATAATTCTCAAAATTTAAAATGGTTTCTATAAAGTAGATGTTCTACTCAACTTTATCTACAGGGTTACCCACGAAAGAGGAGAATTTAAATATTTGAAATTCTTTTATTTTATGGTATTTAACATATATTTTATTTGTGGGTATTGACTTGGCACTGAAGAAAGAGGTTCAAAAGAAATAACTTTAAATAAACGTTAATAGATTCAAACAAGGATTGAGAATTGGGCACTGCCATCTTTGGATACATCTCTCTGATATTTTTCGTGAAGCAATTATCAATAGTTTTGTAGATATTAGGGTAATTTAGGAGAGGGCCAACCAAGATTATAATTCAAGAAAAGTTATTTGAGAGATGTACGCATCTTTTGTACTGTCTCTGGGCAGTAATGTAAACACGACGAATGTCGAATCCTGACATGGGATCCATCTTTCACATCAAAAATCAATGAAATATTCCAGTCATAGGTAACTATTAAGTAAATTATCAAAATACAATACTTTAAACGTCCTCGGATACTAAACGAACATTAATGCATCTTTCTTGTTTACAAATTCCGACCAGAAAGAACTGGTTACAATATGTACGCAGAGTATACGCAACTGCAATTAACTTTCCGTGCATTATAACCTTGCGGCCAACTAGAGTAAATTGCATGTAAGATTGAAATCTTCTATGGTTTCTATCAACACTCCTCTTATTGAAGATCTATTCAGAATAACAAAACGTTTTGAAGTTATAATATGTACCCAGATAAATTTAATTTCTCTTACTTACGCGCTAAAATCAAAACTAGAAGAGCTACGATGTTACAAAGTCGTGCCAATTATATCGCATGCATAGTTTGCAGTGGACAGATCAAATTAAGAAAATGTACACTGTACAGTGAACAGGGAGTAGTCGAAAATCCTTTCCTAGCAACCAGTTCTTGCTAATATCTGACTTTAGCGCTGAAAACTGAAGAATTGGATACCCTTAATCCCGATCCCTTAATCTGAATATCCACTGGAAACTTTTGATTTTCCCGGCTTCTGATTGGCTGTTTGGTTTCTCCCAATGACACTCTTATTTGTTGAATTTTATACACCTTCCTTGATATTAAGATAAAGATTGTATTAACCTGCAGATTAACTAAGAGAGGAGATCAAGCATAGATTTTGAAATCCACAATTCTGAATGTTTTCAGGAGAGGAAAGATATTTTACAAAATATTTTTTTTCAGTTGAACTGATTTTAAACGATTTTGTTTTTACACGAACAATCAGACACAGATTTTGTTTTTACACAAAAAGAGGAGATTTTATTTTAATGGGACTACAGAAGCTCAATTTCTATCCATCTATTTATCTATAGTTTTATTTTATTTCTATCCATCTATTTATCTTAAGTTTTACTATCTATTCATCTATAGTTTTACTTTATTTCTATCTATCTATTCATCTATAGTTTTACTATATTTCTATCTATCTATTCATCTATAGTTTTACTATATTTCTATCTATCTATTCATCTTTAGTTTTAATTTACTATATTTCTATATATCTATTCATCTACAGAACAGATCTGGAACAAAGTTTTTGTGTCAACTCTCATGTCCCTTAGGTTATGTTAACCCCATGGGTTCCCTCAACAAATTTCAGCCAATTTGGTCCAGCCGTTTAGCCAGCTATAGTTGACATATAAATATATATATATGAGCGAAGTGCTTTATTACATAGATTGTATAATATCTATAAAAGAATGAAAAGATTATGTATGATATATGGAATATATAATGCCAGCATGTTTATTGTTATCTATGACAGATTGCAACTGCAGTACTTAATAAACAAATATATAAACAACTCTGTATACTACACAAAGTTAATATATTCATGAAAATCATAGCTTTCACAGAAATTTCCAACAGCTGGCTAAAAAACAAATTAAGTTTTCTCATAAAATTCATTGCTAACATTTCTTCTTATATCTTGATTCTGTCCTCAAGGTGTTTTTCAGTTTTCAAAATTAAAAACATTGAAATCTAATTCTGATTTGAGAAGACAAAGCTTTTAGGATAAGGAAGTGAATCAGGTGAAAGCATTTTTGTTTTACACTTACAGTCCCTTTAAAATCTTAATATTTTCTGCATCAACTTTGAATACAGTATTTTGTATATTTCAGCAATAAAATTAGTTATAATTTATCAAAGTTGCCTGAAATCAATAAATTGTGCATAAAATGAAATAAATTCAATTAAATCTTTCATTTCTTGAATATTTATTATACATATATTTGAAGTTTAGGATATTTAGTAGACTTGGATCAAATTATTCAACATTTTTCAATCCTTTCCTAATGCTTTCATTGACAACCTGTTTTATTTTGAAAATGTAAAAATTATCACATTTTGTGTGTTTCCTGCTTTATTCATCCCGCCAGGACAAGTGGAGGAAAATGTACGCTAGAGTGTGACGTGTGTATTTTACTTAATCAACTACAAGTGGAGGAAAATGTACGCTAGAGTGTGACGTGTATATTTTGCTTAATCAACTACAAGTGGAGGAAATGTACGTTAGAGTGTTACGTGTGTATTTAGCTTAATCAACTACAAGTGGAGGTAATGTACGCTAGAGTGTGACGTGTGTATTTAGCTTAATCAACTACAAGTGGAGGAAAATGTACGCTAGAGTGTGCGGTGTGTATTTAGCTTAATCAACTACAAGTGGAGGAAANCAATGTTGCCAAGGGGGGAGGGCACAAAATCAGGCAATCCCTCTTAATACTATGGTGTAAGCTTCAGGGGATGAAAAATATTGATGGAAACGTTTCTAAAAAAATATCTATATTTGTATAGGATTGATACATATTGTATAATAAATTATGATATCAAATATATATTTACACTGAAGGCAGTATTTATTAAAGCTTTTTTAGTGAACATTTTTTAGATAAGGGCAAAAGTGAGATTTTAAAGTATTTTTTTCTATACGATGTAATTATATTTAAATGGAATACATGCATAATTTCAAGTGACCATCCATTTATAGAGTGGCATGTCCGATATACCTTTGAAACCTTTATTTTTCCATCGTTTCTGAAGCAAGAAATGCGCGAGTCACTTTTGTAGAGAAACCACAAATAAAAATATCCAGTTTTCAAAATGGGAAACATTGATGTATAATGCAATACTTGATCAGACAAAGCTTTGAAGGGTATTGTTGTGAATCAGAATATATTTTAATTCTTTTCTTAATCTTTTAGTTTGGGTGAGTGCAATGCAATGCAATATAGAATGTAGATTGCCTGAGGAAGGGAAATGAAAGCAGATGAAAAGGAAAAAAACATAAGTTAAAATATATCCAATCCTGAATCACACGTGAATTAACATTAGTAAAGCAGCTCCCAAACTCGAAATTTCGAAATGAAAAATCGCTTATATTTAACAAAACTTGCAGTCATCCAAACTTTTGCTGCCAAATCAACGGTTATTTTTTTTTCGAAAAAAAAACTGCATTTTTGGATTAAAATAGGTCGACATTATACATTGTTTGCTAGGACTTGAAGAATTGTAAAATTCAGATTGAAGCATACAAGAGATTTTACATCTGGTTTTTAAATAAAAATCTATTCCTCAAAAGATTATCTTTTAAAATCAATTTTCCTACATTTATTTTATCAAAACTTCATTTTGCATCCATTAAATGCCATGCATTTAAATGTCATGTGAAATGCATCTAATTCAAATATGAAACGTTAAACTTTTGATTGGCTTTGTTGCTAAAAAATATTTTTTAACAGAAACTCGCTATTCTTTGGTTATTAAATATCATTTTTTGTAGAAAAGAATACAAAGATTAATCCTAAATGTTTTAAACTTTTTTAACTTTTCACTTAAAACTATTGGTCAATAGATAAATAGAAATATAGTAAAACTATAGATGAATAGATAGATATAGATAGATAGATAGATAGATAGATAGATAGATAGATAGTATTACGCTCGTTGGTTCATTTTAAAAGGTTGAATATGTTCCGCGCGCACATTATTATCCGCGCGGTAGTTTTGGCAATACACTCTGTGGTCTGTAACAAACTCTTGGAATTAAATTCTCCCATATATACCTTGTTGTAGTTCATTTTTTCACCGCTAGATGTACTCATGTATATAGAATTATCATCAATATTAGGCCTGAAAAAGATTCATGAATGGAAATTTGAAATTTGTTGCTTTGCCTTTACATTTTACATTTATATTTTTACATTTTTGCATTTTCTATTTAAAGACTAACAATAACCATGCAAAACATAAATTAGAATATCAAAAATATCATTAATGATCTCATTTTCATCTTTGGTAACTTGCTCCCAGTTAATTAATTTTTTCTTATTCATTTTTGAAAGTGGTTTTGTCTTATGTTGACATTTGAATCACTGTTCTCAGAGGAATCTATAACTTTAAGTTCTGTGATTACAGGAGTCTTACAAGTTTGAATTTACTTTTACTGAAGGGGCAGATTTGCGTGATTACTTTATCTTCTAACTTTAGTTTACATTATTTTTTATACAAAATTAATCAAAGCTACTTTGGAAGCAATGTAGAAAATGTCCAACTCCAAAAAACTGTTCTAAGACCCGTATTAATCAGCTATAAATCCAAGTACAACTCCTCAGCTATCAATGTCAACACGGAAACAAGCGAGAAAACTAGATTAATGCCAAACACGGGCATGATCTCTTCAGCTATCAATGTCAACAGGTACACAAGCTAGTAATCTATCAATGCCAAACCAATGGGCACGATCTCTTCAGCCATCAATGTCAACACGGACACAAGCAAGGAATCTATTAATTCCAAACCACTGGGCACAATCTTATCTGTATATCAGTTTCCAATCTAGATCTATATTTTAAGAGTGATTCAGGACGCTTCTCATTCACTAACCAAGAAGAATTACTCTCTCACCATAATCAAAGTGGATGTGTATTTAGATATCTACATTACAGATTAAGTTTAATATAGGTATTTCCAAGATTTGCGCGGATATATATATATGAGCGTAGTTAGGCTAATCACAATGCATGGTTTGACGTATTCATAGACATAGTTAGGCTAGGTTAATCGCATTACAAGTTTTGCGTGGTTAATGATAAGCGCATTTAGATTTACAGACAATTTAGAACGTAATATGTCTAGGTATGTTCAGGTTAACAAATATAAGGATTCATACGATATTTGCTACAGGAAATTTTAATTCTTTTATCAGTAACTGATGATGAGCCCCTAAAGAGATAAGTATTGGTTTAAAGGTGAAAAGTATCATTTATTAATATTATCGAGTATTAAATAAAAAGTGAACCAAATTCCATTATTTACTAATAACATCTTACAGCAAACTTCAGTTTCCTTTTTAAACCATGTTGTACACAACATTTTGCATGCAGAAAGGTTTTATTCAAAAATACTTTACAGAAGAAAGAAATCGAACACATTCACCGCAGATCACAAGTTCAATATAAATAAAAAATATAATTGATCACCAGCTACCCTAAGAAAGGTTGGTTACCAGTTTTATTAAGCATAAATGACCGCGTCAAAAAGATTTTTTTTCTCCTCTGTACTTACTGTACAATGTACAATAAAAATGTACTTACTCTGAAACGGTGTTAACAGTTCTAAAAAGTTTGAATGTTATTAAATTGGATATATAGTCCTCCTCCCCCCCCCTCTACCAAACACAACAATGAACGCGTATAAAGCAAATATTCACATACAATAAAGTAAATTAAACTTTTCTTATTAGAACCGATTTTTTATATAGTGAATAAAAAACCTATCCCTAAAAATACTCCCAAATAATTATTTTACAGGGTGAGTCCAAAAAAAGTGTGATTTGCGGCGCCTGGTGCAAAATTGTACCTTTTTTTTGCAACTCTCCTGTATGGTGTTTTTTCAATATTTTTTGGTACTCCAATGGCCCAAAAAAAATTTGCGAACCTTTTTTTTCTCAAAATCAACAGTTCAAAAAAAACCAAAAATGTATAAACAAATTATTTATATCGAAATCTTAAATTTTAAAAAGATTGAATCACAGAATTACAGAAAATTCGCAAAATTTTATAAGTCACATCATAATTATAAGTCGCAATTATGTCTAAGACACTCTCTAAGTCAAAAATATGCATTAGATACATTCTGAAACACTTATTATGTAACAAATATGTCACAGACACATTGTAAGACTCAATTCTAACTCAAAACCATGCCTAAGTCATGTTTTTTACTTGTATTTAAAGTCTCTAAGTTTTTAAGTCTCGGTCTAAAAATAAGATTTCAGTCACACTTATGCCTAATTCCCAGTTGTCTGGATTAATTATATTCAAGGCCCATTCTAAGTTGCAATAACTTCAAAGTCTTACTTTTTAGACCAATTTGTGTCTAAGGAAAAATCGAAATTACAGCTTTGTCTAAGACAGTTTCTGAGTCACAAAATCAATTTCCAAGTCGCAATTATAAGTCACAATGTTTGTTGCTTAGTCAAAAAGAATGTCAAAGTAGGCATTCCATATCAATGTTTTTCTTTTCATTTGAAGATTCCTTCAATTTCCCTCAATTTAAAAAAAAATGTTTAGTGTAGTACAACCTTAGAAAAGTGACAGTTAGAGTCCACAAACTTCTAACTTGAGGCAATTAATTTTTTGTCATTTTAACCGAATATTAAGAAAATTTGGCAATTTTGATATACCTGGGTCATTTTATCTTAAGGTTTTTCTTACAAGCATCAAAAATTAATTTTGACCAGAAAAATGAAGGATTTCTTTCATCTTGTTTTACAACTGATGCTTTCTAATTCTTAGCTCCTTCAATTGTTCATTTGACTGGAAAGTTAATATTTTTAAGAGTGAGAAAGGCATAAAATTTAAATTACTTTTTGCTTTTGATGCTTTTAAATGTTTTCAAATTCCACTTTTGATGCTTTACTACACGGTCAAAGCATCCATAATGTTAAAATTAAAAGACATGATAATCACAACAAATAAAATTTAACAAAATTAATATTTTGATAAACAATTGAGCTCATTGAATAATAAAATTGACTGCTTCTATAATCTACATATAATCTTCTTGATTAATTTTGTTCATTTAATACATATCCATACCATAATCATAATATTTATGCCGTATATGTTTTAAACTGCAATATTTGTATACAATATTTTCATATTCTAGGCTAGGTATATATAAACTACTAATCCTATCATAGACTTAAAGTTTCAACTCACTTTAATACTTTCTGCTAGAAACTCAATTCTTAAACTTTTAAACCAATAAATTTACTAATTTTCCTATTTTGGAAACCCCCCCCCCCTCCTCTTTTCTTGCTCGTTACATACCTTGCATATTGGGATCAAATACAAATCAAATTTACGTTTATGAAGATTACATAATAAAGAATATGGAAATTAGACTTTCAGAGCGACCCCCCCCCCCTCCATCTATTTTTACGTTTTATTATCTTTTTTATATAGACGATACACTGTAAACTAGACAGAAGGAGGCTGTCAAAGTTATGCGACATTACTGACGTAGTAGCTCCTCTAGTTATGATTTTACGCACAAAACAAATTACATTTCAGAAATTCTAAAAAAAATATTTTCATTAGCTCTTCAATAAGTGGAGTGGATTTCTAACGTGCAAATTACTTTAATTTTACGTCGTTATCTTTTTAATAATTGAATAAAAATCTGCGGATTAAATCTACAGACATGTTCAAGCAGTAGTTTAAAATTTTCAAAGTGTTTTTTTCTTTTCAATTTATTTTGACCCCCGGAAAACGGGTTAAAAGTCTAAGCACTATGTTTCACAA
>NW_019396422.1:143782-236013 GCF_000591075.1 Eurytemora carolleeae | reverse complement strand
GCGGTTCAGCTGCTTCTGCATATTCATTAAATCTGGTCCCTGGAGTTATATTGAACTATTGAACCATCATGGTGGTAACTTTTGAACACTTATAACATCGGCATAACAGTAATTACGGCTAATCATTTGTAATTATAAAAACTGCATTTATGAAATGCAGTTAAAAGAACCAAAGATGCATCTATTCCGTTTACAAATTCCGCCCAGAGAGAACTGGTTTCAAATGTACGCAGAGTATACGCAACTGCAATTAACTTTCTTTGCATTAAAACCTTGCCGAATTCTTATTATAATAGTTGCATCTTCCACACTGTAAATTAAAAACTAATTTGAAACAGTTTGCAGTACATGGAGATAGTGGTTCAGATGAAAAGTATAAAACAGGGGGCGAAAACGTCTGTACCAAAAGAGTGTGTGTAAGAAATACCGAACGGAAGGCATGTACTGTAAGTATATAGTACAGTTAGGGTTGTTAATCGTTTTTAAAAACGATCGTTTAAAAAAACACCCACTCGTTTTGAACTTTTAGGAAACGAATAACGATCCTTTTTGAACACAACAGTTTTTATAAAAACTATCGTTTTTAAACGATTTAAAAAAACTATCGTTTTTGAAATTGTTTTCGTCAACGAAACGCCGAACTTTATAAAAACAATCATTTTGCAAAACGATCGTTTTTAAAAACACTTGTTTTGTTTTCGTTTTTTCGTCGTTTTCAGAACGAAATGATCGTTTAAAAAAAATGAAAACGTTAACATCCCCTGTACAGTACATAAGAATCTCTGTATTTGTACAGTCTAAGAGAGTACATTTGTTTATTGGTAATTGTTTAATAAAAATAAGTTTAATATACATCTAATATAATGTTTACATATTTAAATCAACACCATAAGCCAAATTTTCATGCAAAGAATATAATTTGATTAAAGTTTACAATAAACTACTCGTTATTCAAGTTTAATTATAATTGACAACAGTATTCTGCAATTTCCTTGACTGTAGTCATGTTGTGTGTCTGTACGAAAAGAGTGTGCGTGTGTAATAATGAACTCGTCTGCAAAGCAGTGCGACTAGCTTTCTCATGCCAGACCATTTCCCTTCCCTTTATTCTTATTCCCTGGCAAAAAAAAACAATATCGCGTGTCCAGAGAATACGCGATGTGGAAATAATTTTATTCATAATTGATTTGGTTGGATACAAAGTTATTGATTATGATTCTTAATAGACAGAAATGCATTTTTAATAATCGAAAAATACTTGCAAATATCTTTCTTATGGCTTCTCAACATCATTCATCAGCGAACAGGTTGAAATTATTTTAGTCTTGAGTTTTGGAACATCTTTTAAATTATATCTCTAAAGTGCAACTGGAACTAGTTGAGTGAGGCCCCATGAGCCCCGCAAAAATGACCTCCAAGCCTCAGAATTTGCAGAATGACATCCAGGCCCTGCAAAACCATCTCCGTGCCCTTTGCTACGTCTTCTGTCTCCACGCCCCGCATTTTGGTCTCCAATAAAAACTATTTGGCTTTTACATCCACCAAAAACCTTTTCTTCGAAAAATCTATTGAGTTTTGTATAAAGATAGACAAATTTTTTATTATTGTATATGGGTTTCATATGTATGAATCAAACGATTCACAAAACGCAGTAGTTTTTGCGAAATCCTTGAATTTGTGATTGCAGGTAACTTATACTTGTTCAGATATCTGAATATCTGTTTTGCAATGATATTTTCTAAAAGTTTGGAGAAGGAAGAAAGAAGACTTATAGGCCTGTGATTCGTAAATTTGGATTTGGAACCTGATTTGAAAATGGGTGATGATATGCAATGATGTTCCAAAGGAAAAGTGCTGGGACGAAACTAGTCAGAAGTGCCGTAACGTTACAAGGGAAGAGTGTCAAGATGTTCCTCAAGAATACATGAGTTGCATCACTGTTCAAGAATGTGCCTTAGCTAACATTCCTGTCTGCAAACCTGTGCCTAGTCAAATTTGCCAGGATGTTTCTGAAAAAGTTTCCAAACTTGTTCCCAGGCAGTAGTGTTACAGTAAACCTAGAGAGGTTTGTCATGATGTTCCCAATGTTCCAAGGAAACAATATACTTGTTCTGTTCAAGATTGTAAACAACTTACAATAGAAGAATGTACGTCGTTTCCATTGCAAAAATGTAAGACTGTTGTTAATCAGCACTTCAGTACTGTACAGCATACTGTAACCAACTATGTGCCCAAGCGGAAATGCAATTATGTGCAGACCGAAGTAGTGGTCACCATTGTACCTAGATCTTCCTGTACAAAAGTATCTGATAAGGTTCATACAAGTACAGGATATGTGGAATCTACAACAAAGATACATTTACATGAAAGGCTAAATGTTTGTCTAAAGGAAGGAAGTTCGACGGAAGTCTCTCTATTAGATGAATGAATTTGATGAGCAATAAACAGGAGAGTGTAGAATCCTGTTCAAGATATTCAAAGTATTTAACAGGAAAGCAGAATGGATATAAGACAAGAATAATTGTATACAAAAGACAAGACAAGAACAAAATCAAAGGATAGATTAATTTCTGAACAGACCTATCGGTCAATACATTTCACCTTTACTGTTAAACCTAAATTACAAATTAGTTGTAAATAAACTCTTTTTTAAATTGCGGTCAGATGTATTAGTTCTTGGTAGAGAGTGTTGAGTTTGAGACTGAGTTGTATCTGGATTGACACATACTTTATAATAGAGATAGAGTTGTATCTGGATTGACACATACTTTATAATGGAGATAGAGTTGTATCTGGATTGATACAGACTTAATAATAGAGATATAGTTGTATCTGGATTGATAAAGACTTAAAGTACTATTGAAGTAAGGCAATTAGAACATGCTTAAAATTTATAATAATGAGTACTAAATTAATACTATAATGTTTATATTTCAAATATTTCGTAAAGATCCCCCAATTTGAAACCATGCTAAAAAATAGCCTTTTCTGCTGTTCGCAACCATGGAGCAAACTATCTTAATAGGTTTCTCTGGGGTTAGTTTGAAATATCTAAGGCCTACGACATTGGATTGCAATGATATAGGTGTTCGACAATTAGAGTTTGTGGCAAAGACTCAATATCCTTACTCAACATTTACTCAAATTCAGATCAATGTCAATTTAAAAACAATAGCATAAAACCTTCGTAATTTAAAAAAAAATCAAAATTCTAAAAGAAAAACATGCATGCTTTTTTGTAATTATATATTCACACACAAAGATATAAATACATATATAAATGGTGTGGTTTAAATTTGTTTAAATAAATTTTTCATTCATTCATAAATTCATTACGCCTTAAGAAAATAACATATAGATGTTATTTTGTTCTTACTAGAAGATATATTATTCCATATAAGATAATTTGTGTTGTTAGTGATTTGTTTCGTAAATTATAAAAGTGACTTTTATTTTGAATTGCGTATTAAACTTAAAACGGGAAAGTGGTAAAGCGTGATGTGATACGACATTCGAGTGACTATATTATTAACCCTAGCACTAATGTTTAAATTGAATTGGAAATAATTTATCAATTTTCTTTAAAAGAATGAAGAAAAGTTTAATTCTGTTTGTTTCCTGTTTTGATTATTCTGGAAGCATATTCTGGGAAATTTGTGTTTTCAATTTGTAAGACAGTTGGTTCACAGCACACCTTAGGAATGCCAGCACAAATGTGTTTAGTATGTTTCAACAGGGAAAAAGTTTTAAAAAACAATATAAACCTGAGGAAAATAAATCCTACAAACATACATAATTAAACCAAATGCCGATGGGAGTACACCTGCACGTGCACATGTGTTTTAAATGAAAACCCGCAAATCCTTTGTTTCTGATAGAGAAAAACATAGAATTTTAAATTTAGCTATATAGTTGGCAATTTATTTTTGAAATAACTTTGTTTTCTCTCTAAAATCTAGTGCATGGGGGAAACAGTTATCCTCTATAACCTAAACCCTTAGCCTGACCCCTTCGACAAACATTAGTTTTATTTTATTTTTTTGACTTTCCCCTTCCCTTGTTTGTTCCCATTATAAACAACTAAAGGTTGTGCAAACCTTGTGTTTCTGGCTGATTTATGTACAACTCGACACAGACACAGCATCTTTCTTTTAAAATAATAAAATTCTAATTCAAGTAAAAAAACATCTTATATAACTAAGAACACTATTTTTACATTTTTTTACACTGTTCAAATTTTTTTGTGTGTAAAAGTTTTAAGCTATGAATGGATTGAACAAGTAATTAATTGCCAGAAACTAATTTCTAATCTTAGAAACTATATGCTATTTAAATCATACAAAATAAAATATGAACATGTTTTCTTCTTAGTATCATGTTATCTCCTGTACTCTCATGTTATCTCCTGTACTATTATGTATCTCCTGTACTATTATGTATCTCCTGTACTATTATGTATCTCCTGTACTATTATGTTATCTCCTTTACTATCATGTATCTCCTGTACTATTATTTTCTCACCTGCACTGTTGTGTTATCTCCTGTACTATCTTATTATCTCCGGGGACTAAAATGTTTTCTCCTTTAGAATCATACTATCTTCTGTAGTATCATGTTATCTCCTGTACTATTATGCTATCTTCTTTAATTTCATGCTATCTCTTGTGCTATTATATTACATCTCCTGTACTATCGTGTTTTCTTCTGTACTCTCATGTTATCTAATGTACTTTCATGTTATCTCCTGTACTATCATGTTATCTCCTGTACTATCATGTTATCTCCTGTAGTATCATACTATCTCCTGTAATATCATGTTATCTCCTGTAATTTCATGTTATCTCCTGTACTCTCATGCATCTCATTTACTATCATGTTATCTCCTGCAGTATTATGCTATCTCCTCTGCTATCATATTATCTCCTGGACAATAATGTAATCTCCTATAGTATCATGTTATCTCCTGTAGTATCATGTTATCTCCTGTAATTTCATGCATCTCATGTTCTATTATGTTATCTCCTGGACTATAATGTTATATCCTGTATCTATCTGTACACACGTCAGTAAGAACCAAGTATTTGAACCAAAATACCAGTTAGAACTGTTTACTTCTNTATACTATAGCTTGAATAGTGATTTTACATATTATCTGTTTATACTATAGCTTGAATAGTGATTTTACATATTATCTGTTTATACTATAGCTTGAGTATTGATTTTACATATTATCTGTTTATACTATAGCTTGAATAGTGATTTTTTCTAACAATGCCTGCAGGAGAACATGCTCAAGTCTAGTTTATTGGGAAACCACAAATGAGAAAATAATCAATCTTTAAAGAGAAAAAAAGATCTTATTTTTTCTTGAGCAAACAAAGCTTTTAAGGGTACCAGGATTAGACTCTTCATCAGATTTCTCCCCACTAAGCTCTCCAACCTTATGAACAGACTTGATTTTACCTTTCAGAGATCTCGGAGATTTCAGAGATTTTNCGAGTAGGGTTTTTTTCTAACAATGCCTGCAGGAGAACATGCTCAAGTCTAGTTTATTGGGAAACCACAAATGAGAAAATGATCAATCTTTAAAGAGAAAAAATATCTTATTTTTTCTTCAGCAAACAAAGCTTTTAAGGGTACAGTTGTGAATCAGACACCCCTTTTGAAGATGAAGGGTCAAATTGAAATAAAATATTCAATCTAAATTTGAATCTATTGTTTTTCCTTCCAACCTTAATTTTACTGTATAGAACCACTTTCGGTCAATAAATTTTAAACATTTTTCACCTTTTTGAAGAAATACAGGTCTAATTGTTGGATGATCCAAACCTTTCAAATTTTCTTTTCATATGAATATGAAACTATTTTCAGAAATATTTTCAGGCTAGAAATTATTGATTTCATGTATTTTCTATTTTACATTATATATTAAGTACAATTAAAATGGTTAAAGACAGTGAGACCAATAAACTTGAGGAACTATTAAGTCAATACTGTTATACCACGTTTTATCCACGTTCTTTACTCCCTCGTCCCTGAGTTACCTGCACTAAAGATGTGACACCCCCTGTGGTCGGAGTCGAGAATGAGTCTGTAGTTCAGCCACAAAACCATAACAACATGGGGACCCGGTTACAGACTAGAATTCAAGCAATGTCTCTGGGGGATTCTATTCCTGTTGAGATTTTGAGATCTAATTATCTTAATCTCCTGGGCTCAGTGAAAAAAATTCTGCACAAGTACTCATCTCATGTTGATGGTTGGTAGGATTGAATTTGGTTGCAAAGGGACCAGTATTAGACTCTTCATCAGATTTCTCCCCACTAATCTCTTCAACCTTATGAACAGACTTGATTTTAGCTTTCAGAGATCTCGGAGATTTCAGAGATTTTTGTCTTGCGCCAATAAATCTGTGATCTCTGTGATCCTTCGCTCTTATTCCTCTCTATTATGCACAAATTCTTAAATTCCTTGTACGCTTCGACGCCTACAGGATTCTTGTAATCCAAACCAGTTCTTGTCATCTCTGAAATCCAATCTGCATAAGTCTCAGAAGGAAGGACCAACGATAAACTATTCAGCGTTGCCCTAGAATATACACAGTTCTCTAATTCCTGTTTATCAATCCCTGTTACCTTGGACAATCTTTCCATCCTCTGTAGAGCTCCGGAGCTATATGCATAAAAGGAATATTTTGCAGCATTGTTGCTTGGGTTAGCCTTCACCTTCTTGCTGAGATCATTCAGTATATCACTCACAATCCTAGTGACACCTCCGTAGTTCAGAATCAACCAGTTCTTTATCTCCACGTACGAATCAGACACATGAATTAATTTACTCTTTATCTCCTACAATAGATGCTTATTGTACAATCTATTCTCTTTCTGAGCAGAATTCCTCCACCCTAGGTAGGCAATCTCTGCAGCCTCCAAGGACTCATAGATCGTAACCTTTGCATTATCCTAGAATACTCCCACATCTGCTGAATCTCCTTTGGAAGTATTTATTCTGTGAACTTCAGCTTTGTTATACATGTCTTCTACCCTCAAACACCTATTCTCCGCAGAATCCAGGAACTCATTTATCTCATCAGAGTAATCATAATCCATTCTAGGAAATTTCACGTACTTCTGTAGAGATTTCTGGATGTTTTCTACAGCTGAGTGGATCGCAGGAACATCGATCCATCATCAGCTAGTGTTGGTCTCAGACTCATGGAGAAACAGGCCAAGCTGGGGTTGGGGGGAATAGGTCTCAGCTGCAGTCTTGAATCAAGACTGCAGGAGGGGTGCCTGAAGAAAGGGATGGAAAGCAGGATGTTCACATATTTGAAAATATTTTAATAGATATTTCTCATGATACAGAATATTTGGTGAAATTGATTCTTTCTTGGAAGATTGAGGGTCTAGGCTCATCTTGCGGACGTCCCAGACCTCCTTTAAGCCGGGTACAGTTAAATTTTATTTTCGAAATTTATTTGATCCACTACATATGGATAAAAACTTCAAATAGATACCTTTCATCTCGAATTCTGAACGAAAAATCGATTTTTTCTCCGGCCACAGTTGTCTTTGAAAAGTAGGACTAATACCATTCAACAGCAAATAGGCAATTTAGTTTACCCTGAAATAACCCAAATAAGTGAACGGTCCGTTTGAAAATTGTGCAACGCAAAGCAAACAATCTTGTTACGGAGAGATAAGACTTCATAAGAATACTTAACATACAATGATATAATGCAAATATATCAGAAAAATTCTCAGGGACACAACTCAAATTTTCTAAAACTGCAAAAAAACTATTTATTCTTACTTAAAATTTCTGCAAAACCTGATTTTCTGAAAAAATAATTTTATAATTTCTAAATAAAGCACATGTCAGTCAGTGACGAATCAAGAACACGACAAGAACTGTAATAGCAAGTCTTTTTTTGTTTTCTCTAACTATATTGTGAGTACTTTAGTTTTTAGATAGTTACATAGGTTGGCTCTAATTCAAACAATAAACAGTGTATATCATTATATGCTCAGTATTGACTTAGCACTTTGACAGTTAGTGTTTAATGTAGACATTTATAAATATTGAAATTCCCATATTTGTTATGAAACTTATAATTGTACACAGTACATTTATTTCAAGTGCAAATAAGAAAAATTAAATAATTACTTTTTTAACTGATCGATCGAATTTTCACTTTAAGAGTACATGTGGGGAAATTTGATAAAAGGAATTGAGTTTTTGCCACAAACTCTGATTTTCTATTTCCTATAACTTTGCAACCCGTTTTCCTAAACCTTTAATATTTCTGTTGAATCAAATAGTCTAAGTTTGAAATATCAAAGGTTTACGTCATCAGGTTGCAAAGATATAGGAGTTAGAAAATGCGAGTTTTTGGCAAAAACTGTGAAATTCGAAATAGAATTACGCTCATTAGGTTTAAACTGTTTGAATTTATACGCTACTTTTTTGATTATTAAAAGTTTTAAATGGCAGAAATGGAAAATTGTGCATTTGTTTTAAGAAATTAATGAACTAGATTTCATTACTGCAGACAGATACCAAACCAAAAATAAGTTCACATCGTTTATTTTCATTAAAAAAAAATAATCTAATTTAAACTTTATATATAATCACAAATGGTAAAAGATCTGAATCAACCGAACTTTTATCTTTATTGTCAAATCGTATGATATTATGTAAGTGTCTCAACCTGAGGATTGTTTATCATTGTTTTCCAGATGAAGTCTGGTATTCAACCTCAGAATCCCAGGGAGAATGCTAATATTTTTTCCATTGGTCTTTTCTGGTAAATAAATTTTAACTTTAATTGATGAAGTTTACAGCAGCATATTCAGTTGGAGCAGAGGCCACCGAAAGGAAATAATTTCCAACGAAGCAAATGTACATTTTTTATTCAATGCTAATTACTCCACCGGAGGGATGGTAATTACACTCAAGACACAAACGCAACAATCTTCTTATAACATTTTATTCATAAACAAATTGTTTCATGCTTTTATACAATCATCAGTATGATACATATGATATACATATGATATACATCTAAATATATATACATATATATACTAATTTACTTTAATTTTGACTTTGTACTGGCTTGATGAATGATATTAATTCGAATTTAATTTTTTTTAAGTACTTTACTTAGAAAGCAAAGATGATTTTGCAAAGAAAAGTTTAATAAGATTTAAAATACTAAAAGATATAAGTAAACATAGAGGTAGGTTTGTTAATCGTTTTTGAAAACGATCATTAAACGATCGTTTTTTTCGTTTTCCTATCGCTTTTTGTTTCGTATTCCGATCATTTTAAAAACAATCCTTTTAAAAACTTTAAAAAAACGATATTTTTTAAAACGATTGGAAAACGAAACAAAAAACGATAGGAGAACGAAAAAAAACGATCGTTTTTCAAAAAAATGAAAACGTTAACATCCCTACATATAGGAAGTCAAAATTGGCGTGAATTGAAAAGATGCTTATGTAAAAGCCTCTATCTTTTTCATAACCCTTATATTCCATTTAATTTTTTCAACATTAAAATTAAATCTACAATTTTTATTTCTAAAAGCTGTTAGTTCATCGTCGAAAAATACCAACAAGCCACCACCAGTAAAAACATAAAAAATTTATTGCAATCCTACTTATTCTTTTACTTACAGCTCGTTCAAAATAGAATTTTAAAAATAGATAATCCAAGTAAAGAACAATTTAGAAATGTGGTGAGGGACCAAATATTCCCAGACCAACTTAAGCAAACAAATTAAACTTGTTTTCTTAACGACTGAAATATATAACGAAATGGGTCGTTAACAAATGATTGACGAACGAATTGAAAAACGAAAACGCCTTATCTATCGGTTGAAGCATAAGAAAGAATGGAATGAATGTGTAAAGTCAAAGAAATTGAGTTTTTGTCACAAACTCTGATGTTCTTATCCATATATTTGCATTTGATTGTCGGAGACCTTAGATATTTCAAACTAGGAATCTCTTTAGATCAAATAATGATAGTTTTAAATATCAAAGGTTGAAAAGATATGGCGATTGTAAAATCATAATTTGTTGCAAAAACTCAGTTCCTTTAACTGCACTTAAATGTATGCATTGAGTAACCGTGAGCAACCTGTTTAATGCAAAAACAGGACTCAGTTCTAGTTTAAAAAAGTACTAAAAGATTTGATTTTTCATGATGATTTTTCTAGGCTATCTGGTTATATTTATATTTAAAAAACAAGATTTTGAATTTTGACAAGCGGGAACCCAGCTTTGACTTGAGATCTTCTAAATGTTTGAAACTAGCAAAGAACATTCATGTGGTTAAAACGAAAATCCCAATCAAAGTTTAAGCCGAATCGGTTAAGGGGATCATGATTATGATTTGAAAGCAAAAAACAAAAACATAGATTACTATTTCATATAACACATTCTACCAGTTCCTACATTTTAGGTGGCTGTTCCCTCTCCTAGGAAAAGGATATAAAAAAGATTTAGAAATAGAAGATATATATGAAAACCTGAAAGCAGATGGTTCAGAGAAGCTAGGAACAGAGCTGCTGAGGTATTTCTTTTAGTTTAAAGTTAGTTTTCATAATTTATTCCGTTTACATCCAAATTAAAAAAAAGTATTATACATTTTCAACACATGACCAGAAAAATCTAAATAACATAAAGGTTTTCATGAAACGGCGATTTCTTGTGCAAAAATAGTTTTTGGGACTTTTTGCTAATCAAGCGAAACAGATTTGTGCAATATTTCTCATCACATGTTTCGTACAAAATTTGTATAAACACTTTTTCGACCATGCAAGCTGTTACGAAAAATAGTGGTCCGATTTTATTGTTTATTGAATGAACATTTTATATTGAACATACTATATATACCTGGACTAACAAGAGTGAGTCGCAAAATGGATTCGGTTTCTTCAATTTGAATTCAACCATTTTAAAACTAAGGCACTTGTTTTTGTCTGCTTGTTCACTTAAAACGCATCTACCACATAAGAATAAAATTATTTTTGTTTTGAGCATAAAGCAAGTTGATTTGCAACGAATATTGTTTATATGTTCAGGGAATGGAATAAAGAATTGGAGAAGCAGAGACGATTGGAGAGCTTGGGCCAAAATTATCAAGCAAGCCTAACCAAAGCTCTTGTTAGGCAGTTTGGACCTTTCTACGCTCTTTTAGGAATAATCATGTGTATTGAAGAATGCTGTATCAGAGTATTTCAACCAGTTTTAATGGGTGAATATTTTACTTTAAAAAATACATTTTCTGTTATGTTATGTAGCTGATTCTGATATAAATTTATTGTATCATCTTTTCATATAGGATGGATGTTGAACTACTTTTCCCCGGGAAGCAATATGCAGATTAACGAGGCATTGATGTACGCCGGTGGTCTTGTTGTTTGTTCTTTATTGTACACTATCATTCATCATCCTTACTATTTAGAGGTTATGCATGTAGGAATGCGTGCAAGGATAGCAGTGTGTTCAGCAATATTCAGAAAGGTATTTGACAGATTCTTTTACATCTTAAATTACCCATAAACTTGAAACTAAAAAAAAATAAAATTCCAGGTACTTAAGCTTTCAAGTAAAGGTCTTGAACAAACTACCCTCGGACAAATGATCAATCTGATTTCTAATGATGTTAATAGGTATTTCTAAAGTATTTCTTATACATAGTAAAACATTAATTGTAACCCCATTTAGTGCTAAAGTTTTTTCTTGACTATTAGATTTGACCAATTTGTCCTGTTCTTTCATTATCTGTGGATCAGTCCTCTCCAGCTAATTGTGGTCACTTTTCTACTCTGGCAGAAAATTGGAATAAGTGCGCTAGTTGGGGCAATCCTTCTTCTACTCTTCATTCCCTTACAAAGTAAAAAATAATCTTTTTTTTTTACTATAATTAAATAAAATTTTTGAATATTTATGATAAAAAATTCTAGTCTGGGTAGGGAAGAAGTTGACCCAGCTAAGAATGCAGACAGCAGGAAAAACGGACAACAGAATCAGACTAATGGATGAGATCATCAATGGAATAAAAGTTATAAAAATGTTTACATGGGAAAATTTGTTTACTGAAAAGGTTGAGGAGGCACGAAAGTGAGTTAAAAAATGATATATCAACTATGGATTAAAGGGAATGTTAATTTAGGACCTTTCATCCAAAGAATGATTTTCAGAATCACAACGGTTCCCTTTAAACCTTAGACAGATCACGGATGAGGGAAAATTCGGTATTTATCAAGATAAAAAATCGAGTGATAAAAGTCAAAGTGAATACATACTAAAGTGGAACAGAGTAAGTCAACAACGCCAGGTTGGGCCATAAGGTTTTATTTGGTTTGGAAATAATTGCATTAAAAGATTTTTTTGGAAAGTAAAGACTAGAAAAAGAAACTAAAGACCCATGTAAATGTCGTCTTCAGTTAGAACTTCGAAATTTTCATAATAAAAAATAAAATTTTTTTGTATGTTTCTATGTAGTTTATATGTAAATACTATAAACAGTCGCTTACTTAATTCATTGATTTTGCCTGTCACTTCTAATTCTATGGGAATTTATCTTTAAAACTGCATAATTTTGTTCTTTCAAATCTCACTCCATTCCGAAATATGTTTGTAAATTTCTTAAACAAATCTTATTATTATTATTATTATTATTATTATGTTCTGATCTAGATGAGTATTCAGGGTGGGGGGCTATGGGGGCTCATCCTCCTCCTAGATCAGTGAAATATATGCTTGTTTGGGGGGGTTTGACCTACATCCCCTCTAAGAAAGAAAAAGAAATGTAAGCCCTTCCTGGGAAAAAAACATGAATACGCCTCTCTTAATATCTTTAAAACTTTGTCTAGTTTTCAACAACTCATAAATCTGTCTAAATACAAAAGGGAAGATTAAGAGATATATTTCGATAATCTTCATTTTTCTGTATCACAAATTGTTCATTCCTTATTTTACAGATTATGCATGCAGATTGCAGGCATTATTGTGCTGTCTGAAATTATTTATTGTGCAGTAAAATGGCTAAAATTCACTTACATTAATCTATATTTAAGTTAAATATGATTCTAAGTCTGAGTTTGTAAACAAAGGGAGCCCAGTTTCTGTTGTACTGCAGCACTCAGTACAGACCAGTTTATATATATATATATATAAATATTATTTTTAAATACTTGGTTTTAGGAGAACTCACAGACGCCCGCGGCCTCTCCCGGCATCTCACTTTATGCCATAAATGAGTTCTAAAAATGTTTATTTAAATGTAAACCAAACACAGCGCTTGAATGTCGTGACCAATTTAATTTTTCCAAACCGGATACAACAAACCGGATACAACAAACCGGATACAACAAATCGGATACAACAAATCGGATACAACAAACCGGATACAACAAACCGGATACAACAAACAGAATACAACAAACCGGATACAACAAACCGGATACAACAAACCGGATTCAACTCGTCGAGGAATCAATTTTTTCCAATACACTAATGTAAAAAAAGGTTAATGATAATTTTTGTCTTCTATGGTATTCAAAATTCATATTGGAAAAAAAAATTATATTAAAAACTCAGTGATTTTTGTCAAGATAAATTAGTCATTCTCCGGCTCATCCTTGACCCGTAGGTTTAAAGGTCACCGTTGTGAATCTGGCATGGCCTTCTTTGCATGGAAGGTTATTTGAAATTATGCTTACAGTCCAGCTGTCCATAATTAATTTCCTGATATTAAGAAATTGCTTTGTCGGTTATCTATATTTTAAAATTTTGATAAATATTACCTTTATTTTAGGGAAGAAATAAAAATAATCAGAAAAACCTCCTATTTCCGATCCTTCAACTTCAGTTTTTTCTTCACAGCGTCAAGATTTATTCTTCTCTGCACTTTTTTTCTGTTCTACATAACAGGAGAGGTAGTACAATATTCTAATTGCACTTCAGTCTTAAAATAATCCGACTGTTTAATTTTTCAGATTCTTACCCCGGAGAAAGCATTCCTGTGTCTTTCATTGTACAACACTGTGCGAGTTTCGATGACCTTATTTTTCCCCTCTGCCATCAGTTTGCTTGGTGTGACTAAAGTTTCAATTTCAAGAATTCAAACTTTTCTTCTACTTGAGGAATTTTCAGTGGAAAATGATCGAAGATATTTAAAATCTACAACAGAGGTTATTTCCAGTATCGTATTTGACCTCAAATCTTGTTAATTAATGTCGTATAATTTTGCAAATATTATCTACACCCTTTTAGAATTTTCAACAAAAAACTAGGCTTATAGTGCGCGCCACGCCCCCTTTTAAGTTGAAGTTTACAGCAGCATATTCAGTTGGAGCAGAGGCCACCGAAAGGAAATAATTTCCAACGAAGCAAATGTACATTTTTTATTCAATGCTAATTACTCCACCGGAGGGATGGTAATTACACTCAAGACACTAATTACTCCCTCGGTGAGATGGTAATTAACACTAAGTGCATTAATTACTCCAATCGGAGGGATGGCAGTTAACAATCAGGACACTAAATGCTCCCTCGGTGAGATGGTGATTAACACTAAGTGCACTTATTACTCCATTGGAGGGATGGTAATTAACACTCAGGACACTAATTACTCCACTGGAAAAATGGTAATTTACAATGAGGACACTAATTAGTTCACCATGCCGGAGTAATTAGCATTGAATTAAAATATGCTTTCCTTTCGGTGGAAACAATTTCCCTCTGGTGGGCTCCGCTCCAGCAGATTGAACCCAATATGCTGCTGCAAACTTCAATCCCCCCCCCTTCTTAATTATCCAGAAAGTGTTTTCTATAGCATAGGTAAAAAATAATTATTTCAATAAATTTTGCAGATTTTTGCATTTTTCTCTAAATCAATTATAGACTGACGTTAACAAATCTTGTAATTTCAACCTCAAATTGTTTCTTTGAAAGTTGCCGTTTTTTCATCATTCTCAAATTTTCGAGGATTTTTGCTTAAATTGTGGCATTTTCTAAAATAATAAAGGTAGACATTATTTCAAGACAAGAGTTTTAAATTTTGACCGTCAATAAACTTCAATAGGGTCATTAGATTTGCCACCAAAAATTTGGGCCTGATCGATTAAAGTGTTTTGCTTCCTTTGTTGGACAAAGACAGACAGATAGACAGATATAGTAGTTAAATTTGGAATTTATAACAATTCGGGTTATTTGAGAATGTTAAGTTGCTTCAATATCCCTGGTTAATTTGTAAAGAAATTTAGTTATTTACTTTTTCTCACTTGCTATTGATCTATTAAATAATTTTTTTTATTTTGATTTTTTTAAAGCAACAAAACAATTTTTGTAGCATTTGTTAAAACCACAAAAAAAAACTATTTCCTTGTCATACCTTGGATGTTTTGAAAAAAATAATTTAAAAACAAAAGAATGTTGCTTCTAAATTTTGATTTTAATACACCGCATGCCCAAAAAAGTGCTTTATTTTCACAATTTAACAATACTATAGTTGAGAAGTGGATTGATTTTATAATTCAAAAATATTTTATATTTTAATTTTAGGTCTGTGTGGAAATGATTAATTTTACAGGAAAGTGGAACAAGGAATATACTCTAAATGATTTAACTCTGAGTGTAAAGTATGTTGATTATTATTTCGTGGAAATTATCATTTTCATGTGGAATTTAACATATGATTATTTATGAATTATCAATCTTTTTTATCTTTTAAATACAGGATGACCAAATATGTTAGGAAAGTAAAAGACTACATTAAACAATCTGTAGTACGTTTTCAAATCTGGTTATGCAATGCAAGTAAAACATATAAGCCGTTCTCATAAAAGATTCCTAAAACGTGGTCTGCTTGGTTTATACCTTCAAAATTTACTGATTTACTAAAAATTCTGTCCTGATGTACTTAGTTGTTTCTTAGAACAACATGTATTTTACATTTTAAATTACCAAACATCACTGTGGGCAATGAACTAGTTTACACATTGTATTAATTATACTGTTTTTAGACCTGGCCAACTAGTTGCTGTAGTTGGTCCTGTTGGCGCAGGAAAGGTAATTTAGTGTTATTTTAACATTTTTTCTCAAATTATAAATATAAGCATTCAACTCCCTCAATGTTATCCTTTTTTATTATATAAACAGTGAATTAACTTTGTTTTACATGAACAGGGACTTTTTAGGTTTTTGAACTTTTAAGTTGCTTAAACTATGCCAAATTTTTAATCCTGAGAAAATACAAATGCAGAAAACGAACCAAAAATATTTTCTCTTGGAAAAAGAAGTTTAATAAAAGCATAAATTGTGTAGACAAAATAATTTTCACGAGTGTTTCTTTGGATATATCATATATAGAATACATTTCTTTATCTGGCTGGTAAAATCACCTATGGTTGGGACAACCTCTATGGTCCAGTTCTTAAAGTGGACATAGGCTATTTCCCATGAGTATCCTGCGCTATGGGGTTGATAAGGATACATTTTTTTGAGGCCTCCTATTCACAACACTCTCGGACAAAGGCCAAGCAATATAGTCCAGGGGATATTAGTTTCAAAACTTTAACATTTGGCCCATTTCTAACACTAAGTGTCAGAAATGGGCCAAATCTGCAAAGTTATCTTTTTCAAGTGTATATATCTTTAAATCCAAGACAAGTAGAACAAAATTAAACCATAAATTTATAAAAAATGGCTTAAACTATATATTTAAACAACAAATGTCAATATTAAACTAATAATAAGTTGTGAGAATTAGTTTTTGATGATTCTTGATTTCATTTTCATACATATCACTATTTTGAAACATTTACCGGATTTCAGCTCATGTTGCGTTTTCCGAACATATCCTGGTTTTGAGACAATTACCGGAATTCATATCAATTTCAATTTTCAAGCATTTACGCCCTTGCGTAACAAAACAAGATGTTTTGATAAGGTAAAAAATAAACAAATAGAAAATAAAAACTATTGTTCTTTTATATTTAAAAATCATTATAGCATTAAGAAATAAAAATATTATTATCAGTTGTTGTTACAATATAGATTTAACTAGAAATGCGGGAAACTCTTTGTTTAAAATGCTTGAAAATAAATCCTTTTAACAGATAAAATATGAAAACTTAGATTCTAGAAATAGTTCAGAAGTTAATTTAGTCTTCATAACATGATTTTTGTTTTCAGTGATTTAATTTGTAAGTTATGAAAGTCAGTTTTGTTTTGAATTGTGGATTATACTCAACAACAGGAAAGTGGGTTTTGTCTCGAAAACGCAACAATGTTTCAAATTCAGGATATGTTGGAAAATGAAAAAAATTTGTAAATTGTCTCTAAAGTCTCTTCCTTTGTCGGTAACCCTGTAGGATATGGTCTAGGAATTCGGAAGTCAGGTAGGTGATTATAAGACATAGACCAACATTATTTGCTATGTTATGTGACGTTATCGTCTCATTCTACAGCTTCCTCAATTCTGCTGGGGTAATTCAATCCAAAGAGCTAATAGATTGTGTATTCGTCATCTGTCAGAAGAGATTAAGAGTAAATTGATCAACAAGTCTGATTCATGCCAGGAATGAGACAGAGAGGACGCTGAGTGGAATGTGGGATTCATCCCAGACAAGATAAAGGAATTAGGAAAATAAAAAGTGAAACTTCATCTTTAGGATATCTCTGGCATACATCTCAGCTGAAAGAAGGAATACAGAAACTCTAAAATCAGTGATGAAGTACACGCTGATGCCGGTTTTTACTTATACTGCTCTTAAAATGGAACTGGAACTTATCTTGCTCAAGAATGAATTGCTACGAAAGAACTTATCCAGAGTTGAGTACAAAAAGGATATTTGTACTCCTCATATGCATAATGCGGTGCAAAACAAATAAGTTCATCAATTCCACACAAGTCGGAAATGACTATAAATCGAGGAAAAATTAGGCTTTTTTCAGCGATGAAAAGTTCCTCAATACCCCTCTTCCTAACCTTTTCCAAACTGCCAACTTCTCCAAATTATCCATACCTCATCATTGAAAACATCTAAAAAATAAAGAAGATAAAAAAGTTCAAATGTATGCTGGCAGGCCTAGAATTGAGATTTAGCTTAAAAACCCTTTCCACCCCTCCCTTCTGATTTAAAACATTCTGATCAGCTGTAATGAGTAAGGATTCCTGGTAAATGTAATAAGGAAATCGAAATATAAAAACAAGACACGCCTAGTCTGCAAAATAAAACACATATAGAGTGTAGGAACAGGATGTCCAAAAAAATTCAAGGACATATTGGATGTTATCAATATGTACGAAAAACTTCTCTTTCAAAATTTAACCCAAGAACATGATGGATAGGGTTTCCAGTCGAAATTTTTTGCACGAAAATCGTGCAAATATTGCGCAAAGATTTGCTCACCTTTCTAGTAAAAATTGCACAAAATTTTGATGTTTTTGCGCATTGATGCGCAAAAGCTATTTTGCGCAAATTCTCAGAAAAATGTTGGCATTTGCGTATTTCGTTATTTCCTGCTATTTTGTAATTTCGAGATATTTCATTATTTTGTTAAATTTCGAGAAAAAATTCCAGGAAATGCTGAATAAATTCAAAATAAAACCAATCTGAGTCAACTATACTCCAGCCTGCTCAGCGCTCACACATTCTGGCCGAATGAGCACCAATTCTCAAGTTTTAGGTTACCAGACCGTACTAACTATTACACCGTTTACCAGCTAAAAATCTCAAGTATTAATTAATCATAATCACATTCACATTCACTAATCATCAGTCCGGTCAGGCATGCAACTTGGGGGGGAAGGGGGCAGGGCCCCCTCTAGCCGGATTAATAGGGGCATGCTCCTCTCTCAAGAAGGCTTGCCCCCCCCCTGTAGGGGGGGGCAAGAAGTCCACCCTGTTTTGCAATTTAGCGATTCATGAATTCCTGGGAAAGGGGGTTTATTAAGTAATTTTAGATATTTTTAGTTCTGCCACTTATTTTGATATTGCAAAAACATATATTCATGCGAATATCATCACAAAATTCTGAATTAAATTTCGTATTCATTAGAAATTTCGTGCAAAAAATATTTATCTATTTTGAATGAATACGCAATTTTTGTGCAAAACTGGTTTCGTATTGATAAGAAAATGATGGTGAATTTCGTGCAAAAAAAAGTCATTTCGTGCAAAACCACACAACTGTTGCGCAATAGAATTGACTGTTTTGTGGAAACCCTAATTTGATGGAATATTAAAGCACAGGATAAAACATTGGAAAACAAGAGTGTAGTGCAGAAAATGAAGTAGTACAAGAACTGTGACAAGGTTTGTACAGACGTGTGAGCACTCTGCTTAATTGCTTTGACCATCATCTTTTTTATTAATACATATTGTTAAAAACAAAAAAAAAACAAAAAAAATGTTTATAAAATGTTACTGTAGTAACCTATTTCCTAATAATTTATAAGAAACCTTATCCTGCATACATTTTCAGTCTTACAGTTTAAAATTCAGATCTGAAATTAACTCACTGCATGTTTTGAATAAATTTTATTTTCTATCATCACATAGCTCGAGGACTTTCAATTTGATTTGCAATTTAATTAACTTTACTCAACATAGATTTTTAAAAAACATTTTTCCAAAAAAAAAGAATATTGTTTGTCCACTCAATGTTTATTTGGATAAAAGCTTTAGTAAAGGCCAAAAGCCACTTTACTCTAATTTACTAATAAAAAATAATTAAAACGGCTATGTATACTATAGTAAATTTTTTTTATTTTTTTAATAAACCCATAATGTTTATTTCATTTGTGTGTTCCACGCAAATCCTGTGGAGGCAATATGATACAAAATTAAATCAACCTCCTTGACAAATATATTAACATGTTATACTAGCTGAAGGGCCCGGCGTTGCCCGTGGAAAAAGAATTTAAAATTTGAAAAAAAAATAATTTCGAATTTTTTAGCCTATAATACCAACTCCTGAGTGTCCACAAACAATTTCAGCCCAATTGGTCCAGACTCCAGCTGTTTGGCCGGCTATAGGCAACATATATACGAATGTCTTGTTTTATTATATTGAGATATCAAGTGTTTATATGTACTCTAAAAATGACAGACGCACCCCTGAATCAATAATGACAATCTGCAGTTTCAAAACATGACAATAATTTCAATATGGTATTAATTCGTTAAGCATACTTAAAGGGAGTGTTCGTGAAAAATGAAAGGGGGTATAGGCTTAATGCGATTAAAAAGAGCTTTTGATCGCTAATAATCTTACTTCATCTGTTGCGTCTATTAGGAGAAAATTGTTAAAGACGTCTCAAAAGTACTTTTTTATCGCATTAAACCTATACCCCCTGTCATTTTTCGCAAACACTCCCTTTAATAACTATAGAGATCAAGGTAAGACTGAGCAGTATGATTTGCTTGCATTGCGATATATCCTGTAAACCATACTTTGACCAAACTCATAGGTATCCAGCTCACACCCATTCTCTATTGTAGTTTTTTATTCTGCAAACATTTGGGCGGAATTCCGCATTTTTGCGCGAAAATGAATTTTGCAGAAGCAAGCACAAGAAATGCGAAAATCTGCGCAAAACTAGTGTTGCAGCTTGCAACCAAATTGCGCAAAACCACTTTTTAGTGATAACCAGAAAACTGCAGAATAAGAAGACGACATTCAAGCAATACTGAAGTGCATTTGATGTTTTTACATAGCAAATAACTTAACTAGTAAGTTGTTAGATCACTTGTTAAGTATACACTGCACAAATTATGGAGTTTTCAAGCTAAAACTGTACGTTGAAATCTTTGTTTATGTATTTACCATCCAGCATTATAAGTATTATTATATTATATGTTGATAATTTCTCCTTTAATTTTACCCTTATCCTGCGTACAGTTTTTGCTCAAAATTTGCATCAATTTTTTTTTGCAATTTTAGCATATTTTGCACATTTGCGTGCTGTATTCGTTTTTTTCGGAATTCGTGCATTTTTTTCATGCAATGTTTGCGCGGAAAATGAGGAAGTTTGCGTGTTTATTCTACGCATAGAACGTAGGGTAATGTGGAATTGTTGAAGATGATATCTTGATTAGTTATTACTCTAATTAGTAATTAAAAATTATGAAATCTAGACGTCACTGCTACAATCGATTCTTGGAGAGCTTCCCTTGTTTTCTGGTCAACTGAATGTTTCCGGTTACATTGCTTACTGTCCCCAAGAACCATGGATATTTGCAGGTGTTTTTAAGTCGATTAAATGTTTGCATTGCAAGCCCATTAGAAATTATGAAAATTTGCTAAGTTGAACATATCGGCTTCACTTTCAATTTGATAATGTAGCCGCAGCGCTCGGCCTCCTAGCATGTCCTAGCTGCAGCGCTCGGCCCAGACTTAATGTTATCTATAATTTTCATCTCAATGTTAACACTATCCCCTATTTTATAAAGACTACCTCATGAAATCTGTTGTTAGGAAGTATTCGGGATAACATACTGTTTGGTAAATCCTACTGCAAAGAGAAGTATGAAAATGTGATATATGCATGTGCTCTGGAGCAAGATATGTTGCAATGGCCACACGCTGATCAAACACATGTTGGAGAAAAGGGTGTTGGTTTGTCAGGGGGTCAAAAATCTAGAATCACACTTGCAAGAGCTATTTACAGGTACTATGCTTCCAGTTTCACTGCACTTTGCACTGGAATTTATGCTTTAACGGTGTAAGAAACAGAACAATTTCTTTAGCAGATTTTCTGGAGGGGTTTTTTCAAAATTTCAAAAGTAACAAAAGTTAAGGGGACTGGGAAGGTCGACAATTTAAACCTACACTGTATTTCCATCGTCCCAAGACTGGAATGCCTTGTAAGGACTATTGATATAAAAAAAGGCAGTTTAGCTACATCTCTCCTCCCTCTAATAGGAAATTGAGCCCAAACCTTCTACTTACACTTCTCTTATGACGCGTTTACTCTGCTTTGAAGCAGACAATACCCTACTAACCGAAAAACCTAAAATATTTGTGTGACATTTGAATATATACATATTTGTTGGCTTGGAATACGTAAAAATGCGTATTTTCCATATGTAAGAATTATGTATTTTTGTAACCATATCCTTGGTAAAATTACGTATTTAAAATATGACAAACGTAAAAATGCTTTTGTAAGAAACCTAAAAAATCCAATGAATCAGGAATTTTTAGGGTTTTCCTATACGTAAAAATACATATTTTAGACATATTCAAGTTCTAAAACCAAAATGTTAATAAGGTATTGACTATAATTATGCATGCACTGTATGCACATTGTTCTATCATATCCAGACAACTAATTCCTCAAATTTCTTAAATCCATATTCTTATCAATTAATTCCAATCTAATCCAATAATCTTCTAAACAAATTCACACAATTGTCTTTCCTTCATCTGAATCCTTCAAAATCAACATTCATACACACAGGGTCAAAGTGTAACTTCTAATTATCAATAAATTGAGAATTTACTGACATTGATACTAATAACAAATCAATTTACTCCAAAACAATAGAAATTTTTAAAACAGTGTATTTGCCAAAATAGTTGCAGAAATTTTCTTACAATCCATTTTTTTTGAAAAATCATAAAATATTTTTAAATTCTAACTTAAAAACGCATTTTTGTGTGCAGTTTAGGTTTCGTGGTATTACACTTAGAAAAATTTATTGTAATGAAATTCAAGAAAATATCCAAATTTTAGGTTTGCATCAAACTTTTAAACTTTTAAACAAAAAATACTGCTTTTAAGTAAAGAAAAAAACGAAAAAAAAACATAAAATTAAGTAAAATAAAACCTAAAAACTTGGAAAAATTACTTGGTAAAAAGTATATGTAATTGTCAAAATCCACTTCTAGAAAATTTAAGCATTTAAAAAAAAGCTTGGTATGATGAATACAAACATATACATAAGTTCTTTACCCAAGGGTTTAAGCATACAAATGTTTACGTAAATATACCTAATAATATGTTAAGTATGTAGGCTAACCCCTCAAACAGGAAGGAAAAGTCTAGTCGGAAAACGACCCTGGTACCTTAGAAACACACTTTTCCTTCCTTATATAGGAATGATAAATGTTTCAAAGCAGAGGAAATGCTTCATAAGAGAAGTATAACAAGGAGATTTGGGCTCAACATCCTATTAGAGGGAGAAATTAAGCTAAACTGCCTTTTTAAATCTGGAGTCCAGTTTTGGGACGTACGATGTAAATCCAGTGTAGGAAATCTTGTGTCTCCCTTTAATTTGTGATATAATGATCTAGGTCGGCCACATGTTATCTCCTGGATGATCCACTTTCAGCTGTGGACTCCCAAGTTGGAAAACATATCTTTAATGAATGTATTAAAGGTTTCCTTAAACAGTCAGCAGTTATACTCGTTACTCATCAACTCCAGCATCTGAAAGCTGCTGATAAAATAGTAGTTCTTAAAGAAGGAAGAGTTCAAGAGATTGGAACATATGACAATCTCGTAAACTTTGGTGTAGATTTGTCAGCATATCTTTCGCTAACTAAAAACATTGAAACCCCAATAGATGATAAAATTGAGCTGTTAACACTTTCTGACGAAAAAACAGTATTAAATCAAATACTTCAAGATGGATTTAATAAAAGCTCTCCATCTGAAGATCTGGATTATGAAAAGAGTTTGCTTCAAAAAGAACTAAAATCAGAGTCTGTTTTGTTAAAGAATCTCCAAGAACCTGCGTTAGCTGAAACCCATAAATTGATTTCAGAAAACATCAAACAAGAAATACCGAAAGAACTGAAAAGTGTTGGTTCGGTTAACAAAGATGTTTTTCTCAAATATTTCCAAATTGGGGATAATTGGTTTTCTACTATATCCATGCTCATTTTACTCATTCTTTGTCAAGTAATATATTCTGGGTCGGATTTCTGGATAAGCTATTGGACAAGAATAGAAGAAATAAATCAAAGAGAAATTCTAATGAAACATCAAACCAATGGCACACATTTCAGGTGATGAAAGGGGTGGAGAATCTTTATTAATTTTTAAACAATGAGGTATTGGCATTTTCAAAAGCAGTAGCAAACATAAAGTATAGAGTTTAAACAAGTAAAACAATTATAATAAATAATACTCCAAAACTACCGGAAACAACTTCCATTAAATTATGATCTTTCTCGGCTTTTTGCCCCGTAACATGCCATTGCCAAAATCCTATTTTTTAATGCTTTTTAATGCGTAGCACTCAACCTTCATAAAATCTTGCATCAGCAAAGAAAGCCTAACCAGCATCTAAAAATAAAAAAAAATATATATTTATTTGCGCCATTTTTAAATAGATACACAAACCTTTAACATTAAACAGACCTCAGTTAATAGAAATTTTCCTCTTTCACCCAATTAACAGACAAAGAAACTAAATTATATTCTAGATTAGAGGAATCAGATGAAGCAGAAAGTTTTTTTTATGTTGGAATTTATTCAGCTTTAATAGGGTCTCTTATTGTAATCTCAATGATGAGAACAATACATTTCTTCCAAACTTGCATTAAATCATCTGTTAAACTACATAATCAGATGTTCTTAAGCCTGATGGGAGCTACATGTCAATTTTTCGATACAAATCCTGCAGGTAATGCTACTTTTCAATGTTTTAATCTTGGCTCAAGTACCAGATTATTTTCCACAAGCTTTAATTTTCAATCTTGATATTTTTGATGTATGATGTAAACCTTAGATACCGCAAAGGAATTAAGTCTTTCTAATCCCTACATCTCAACCTACTGTACTAAAGTAGACTTCTGATATTTTAAACTAAAAATTCTGTTAGACTAAATAGTCTAAGTTTGAAATGTCAAAGTTTTACACCATCAGGTTTCAAAGATATAGGAATTTGAAAATAAAAGTTTTTGGACTTGAAAATTATAAACCTGTAATCAAACGAAAATGTCCAGCCGAGAATGTTTGAAAAATAGGATTCTATTGTTGCTGGATCCAGGGAATAACACACAAATGAATTAATGAAAATGGGTTTCAGGTCGTATTTTGAACAGATGTTCTAAAGATACGGGTTTGATGGATGAACTTCTACCAGAAACATTTTTTGATGCCCTTTCAGTAAGTAATACGCATAAGAGAAAAAATAAAATTAATTCAAAGATTATATAATTTTATTACCAGGTTTTGTTCACACTGATTGGAATAATGTCTGTGATAATATTTTTAATACCTTGGACCCTATTACCAACACTTGTGCTTGCAACCATATTTCTTTATCTTAGAAAATTCTACATGAGGTAACTTCTTGTTCTAACGGCATTCTAAAAAGGAAACACCATAATCAAATTTTTTGACCTTAAAGTTGAATATAATATGGAACAGAACTATCAAACGTCTATTTGTGATTAAGAAAACTAAAATGCCACATAAATTGTGTAAACTGAGAAATCGTGAGATGAGCGTATACGTGCAACAATGGTTTATCTAGAAAAGAAGGAAAGGGTTAGTTTACATTCTACTTTGACGTGTTGGGACCAAAGAGTTTGGAAAACAAAGGAGGAGGGTTCAATCCGGGCAGCCTGATTATACATGCTGAACAGACGATACTCCACACTGTAAAATTTGAGATTGTATATTTTATTCAATATTTCGGAATCGCGCGATCACNTCTAATAAAACGCATAAATAACTTCCAGTATATATATTTCTTATAACTTATTACTAGAGGGTTCAGAACTAGAGTCAATATCGATATCGCACGTGTAGACTGTAGATGATGATATCAGTACTATGCCCCGTATCCGTTCTATCTCATTCTGTTGAATCTTGTGGAACTAGTTTAACGTGGCCAGGCATCGTCTTCCACAGATCTATATTAACTGATTTGAGACTTGAAGTTGGATAAATAAATAAAATTAATAAGACTAAAAATAAAATTTTTGTATTGTTGGTTAAATAAATGAAATTAATAAATAATGATATTGAAATTGATGTATTGTTGGATGAATAAATAAAATTAAATCGATTGAAGGATCTGGTTTTGTTGGAGGATTTGGTTTGGTTGAAGGATCTGGTTTGGTTGAAGGATCTGGAGCTGATGTAGGATCAACAGGTTGTGGGACAGTAGGGGGATCTTGGATGAAGGTCTTGACTGTGGTGACGTTTGCACTGGTGTTGTAATCGATTGAGGGAATTGTGCGCAGTGTAAATTCCAGAAAGTTGTAGAAATCCCAGAAAGGGAAGGGAATATGTGACCTGCTGAAAGAGTTGAGGATGTTCATGGGAGTATGTCGGGTTTCATGGAGGTTGGAGCAGTCAAAAAGGAAAAAGTCTAAATTGGTGTGCCACAGATTATACATCCCTGTTGTAGGCAGAATAAATTTCTGGTACATGTTTTCTGAGGTTCCTGGAGAGGGGACTCAGTGTTGGAAGGTTTGATTACTCCATGAATATAATTCTGTTGGAGGGATTTAAGGACGCCTTCCTAGATGTTATGGATCATGAAGTTTAAAGGTTGATTAATTTATTGGTTGACTCGTTGACTTGTTGACTAGTTGACTAAGCTCCTTTACTTGGACACAGAAGTTGCAAACATTCACTTCAACGAATATATTTCAAACCTGCAATAAAATGCAGGTATAGAAAAAATAATGTCAATGTATAAATGTTACTGAATTTTGTTGTGTCAGGGTGATAAGGAGTGACTAAGGATCGGAGGGTTTGATGGAATAGTTTAAAACATATGTAAATACTTTTGAAAATATAAACCTGGTTATTTACGTGGAATTTACTATGAATTGGAAAGTAATTTGTTGATTTGATTTTTCGTAAAAAGTTTCACTGTTTCAATTTTCCTTTGTTGGAGTAGGGAGGCAGAGTCGGGGAAGTTGTTTGGTTTGGATATTTGGCTGGTGAAGATTGGCGGTGGGGGGGTAAGGAGATAGATTTATAGTCAACAAATGTATACAATGGCCTATATAACTGTTTGATTAACAAACGCCTTGTACTTGTTTTATAATTGGTCGTTGTATGCATTATACAGGAAGAAAAGTAGGCTGAATAACTCAAAACAGAGACATTTTTGGGATGGAAAATATTAAAACCACACTTAAAAAATAAAAAAGTTGATCTTTAAAAACCCTTTACAAATGGAAAACCGTTCAGCAAAGCGTGTATAATCATATGGTGAGGCAGTACGGGTCGATCCCTTCTCCATTGTATTTCATATTCCTTGGTTGGGACAACTTATAGAAAAAATTTGTATAGAGTTAAGTTCGAAACTAGTAAGTAATAGAAAGTAATTATTTATTAATAAAATATAGCAAAAATATACAAAATTAGGTGTTTCAGGAGACGATTAACAAAAGTCATTTTCATTTAACCAAACCTAATAGTTAAGCCTAAGGAAAAACAGGAACCAAGATCAGCCAGAGTAAAATAAGTGTTCACTATGGTTTATAGGGTTACCCATAGTCAAGTTTAAAAGACAACAGTGCAACACAAAACGTTGGGGTACATCAAACAGATACAAAAGTACAATAGAAAGCAACAGAAAATTCGACCAACTGCGCACAACGTCACAAGTGTCAAATGTGAAAAGAAAGATGACATGTCCTCTAATTAGTTGATATGATTTCCAAGATTCAGAGTTTGTTGTTGTTAAAACAAATATACAAACAAATCACCCAGACACCCTTTTTTGCGAAATTCAAATAAAATATACAAGTTGTCCCATGAAATATTTTGCAGATTCAAAATTTTGGCTTATAAAGAAACATCAGACCAACAGCTTACATAAAAAAATATACGAAAATTTGTCAATTTTAGATTATATATGAACAAATGAAAATAATATGTAAAAAATATAAATTTGAAAAATACGGGAAATCGATTATCCTCAATTATATCTTTCCAGAGCAATACCCTGAATATATCATTAAACATATCTGTATATGTTTCAACGTTATACTTTCCAATTACAATGTTAAAGGGTTATGTACAAAATCAGTTTAAATTCTCTGTTATTTAGTCTATAGAACGTTAAATATGGAGTGTAAAAACATAAAAAAAAGAATTGCACTTATTTCACTAGAAGATTAGCACTTTAGTCTTATTTTCACTTTTATTCATAGTTTTTTCAGACACAGAATTTGAGTTGACACTTATGACGTAAATAAGGGTATACTGAAAGTGTACGCATTCTGTGTTGCCATCTATTGTACTTGACAACCTATTTGGGGTACATGGCTTTTAATCGATCTTGAGCAAAACAAAATAATAGAAAAACCTTGATAATAAACTGGAAATAGATTTATTGATATAACGTTTTATTTGTATGTGTGCCCACACCCCTTAAATTATTTTTTTTATTCTAATGTTTATCTATGTATTTTTAAATGCATAACAAAATGTAATATTTCAACTAACATCAAAATCTACCTTTTATTTAGCTAAACTGTAAACTGTAAACTGTAAACTGTAACACATATTTTTGAGTTAAGAAATTAAAAAAAGTTAATGTTTTCGGAGCTGTAAACCCGTAACTTCTTGGCTGAAAAATTCGCAATTAATAAGAAAAGTATTGCAATCTTAACATGCAACCCTGGTTTAAGGATTGCAATGTAAATATCAGGGATTCAATAGTGTTTATAATTTCGTTCAAAAGTTGGAAAAATTTATTATAACATTGAGAAATCAAAATTTTAATATTATTTTGTTCTTGCAATAATGCGGGAAATTATTTATTTAAAATGCGGGAAATTAAATCAACTTTAATTTCTTAATTAACAAATAAAATGAGAAAAGTAAGATTTTAAAAAAGGGTTTAAATATAAAAAAATCTACTTTTATAATTTTGATTTTAGAAAATAGTTTTAAATTGGGAATGTTGTCTTCGTCATGCTTTATAAAATGTTGGTTAAAGTTTTATCAACGACTTTTGATTTGGGCTGGGATCCTAAAGATCTAGTCTTTCAATTTGTGTTAGTTTTGGAATTAATGTTTCATGTATTTGGATTAAAGCAGTTTGTTTTGAATTCATTCAACTCCATTTATTAAAAAAAGATTACGTGCTAAAATGGTTGTAAGCTGCTTTAAAATGTAAGCACTGAAAAAAGAAATCCAATTTATAAGGATGGGCAAAAAATTTCAATCTTAACATTCTAGTATGAATATTATAGTGAATGCATTTTTTTTTAAATTCAGAGTAAAGATCTATTCTTAAGAAAAATTTTCCTTCCTCGAGGGGACTGGTGAGAATTTTAAAACTTTTGTTTTTTGGGAACAGTTAACATTTTTGTCTTTCTTCCGACAATAAATAAGCTATTTTAGCTTTGCATTTTATAGAAATATTCTGTCCATTTCTTTTTCTTCAATATAACATCATCTTTATTCTACACAGGGCCCACTGTTTACCAACTGCACAGTTGTAAAACTTTTCTCGGCACCCTGAATACAACAGATATTTTTTGTCAAAACAATTCTTTTTGCTGTAATTGATAAAATCATTTTAAAATTAATTAAGACAACTCTTAAAATTAACAATAAAAATCTATGGTTCAAGTTACCACTCACAACCAGATGATAGGCTTTTAGAATTAATTTCAAAATCTAGATATGTTTCTTGGGCCAAAACAAAAATGTAATAACCTCTATCAAAATGTAGAAAATTTTTTGATATCTTAGATCAGCAAGAGATATTAAAAGAATTGAAGGGATATCCCGTGCTCCTGTTATATCTCAAATGTCAACATCAATTAGCGGCCTTGTCTCAATCAGAGCATTTTCAGCGCAACAACTTATAAGGTAAACTATACAAGTTACGAAAGTTTGTATTAAGATTTTGATTCAACTGGAGACCACCGGAGGGTTTTTATCTTCAGTGTAGAGGTCTGAAAAATCGCTATTTACAATTTGAAACTATGCGCAGCGCAGGGTGATTTACATTTCACTGGAAGGATACAGATATTCTTCCTGCGGGTTTAGAACTCCATTGGGAGGGATTCAGATATGCTTCAAGGGTTTTATAATTTCTTTGAAGGGATACAAATATCCATCCAGGGGGTCTATGATTCCACTATAAGAATTCAGATATTATTTCAAGGGGGTTTATAATTCCACTAGAGGGATTCAGGTATCCTTCCAGGGGGTTTACAATTCCACTGGAGGGATTTAGACATGCTTCCTAAAGGTTTATAATTCCACAGAATGGATTCATTTATCCTTCCTGGGGGTCAATAATTCCCCTCAAGGGATTCAGATATCCATCCTGAAAGTTTATAATTCCACTGGAGAGATTCAGATTTCAATCCAAGAGTATTATAATTCCAATGGAGGGATTCAGATATCTATCCATCAAGGAGGTTTATTGGAAGGATTCAGATATCTATCCAGGTGGTGTATAATTCCACTGAAGAGATTCAAATGTGCTTCCAGGTGTATTATAATTCCAATGGAGGGATTCAGATATCTATCCATCAAGGAGGTTTATTGGAAGGATTCAGATATTCAGATACTCCTTTGGGTTTTAAATTCCCCATGTACCCATATCTGAATCCCTCTAGTGGAATTTTAAACCCCTTGGAAGGATTTCTGAATCCATCCAGTGGAATCATTAACTTCCTGGAATGATATCTTAATTCCTCCAGTAGAATTAAAGACCCCTTGGAAGCATATCTGAATTCCTCCATGAAATCATAAACCATCTTGAAGAATCCCTCCGGTGGAAGTGTAAACCCCAGAAAGGATATCTGAATCTCTCCATTGGAATTAAGGACATCTTGGAAGTATATCTGAATCCCTCCAGTTGAATTATAAACCGCCTGGAAGCATATCTGAATCCCTCCAGTGGAATCATAAACCCTCTATAGATGGATATCTGAATCCTTCCAGTGTAATTATAAACCCCAAGGAAACATTATCAGAATCCCTCCAATGAAATTATAACCCCCTTAGATGAATAACCAAATCCCTCCAGTGAAATTGTTAATTCCCAATGATATATTCTTTGGAGAAAAAAACACCTAAATTTTACGCAGTCTGGAATAAGATTTTTTTATTTTCTAACTAATAATTGGATTAACCACTAAAATTTAATTATTTTAGAAATAATTTTTAACAAAATTTTAAGCAGCTTTTTCCCCTCAACCAAGGAATCACATTTTTTGCATAAACTTTTTTCTTATTTCAACCGCTGGGTTTCATATTTATTTTTTAAACTGCTGGATTCCACATTTTTAATAAATGTTTTTGTTTTTAACTTTTGTCCTTTTAACCACTGAAATTACATTTTTGACATAATCTTTTTTCCTTCAACCGCTGGTTTAACTCTTTTGATTAACCTTTTTTTCTTTTTCAAGGCCGCTGGTTTCCACATTTTTAAAAACTTTTTTGGTTTTAGCTTTGGTCTATGTCAGTATATTGTTATTTTTTGATAAAAAAAGTTCCGCCCTGCAAAGTAGACAAAAGTCAACGTTTTTTACATGTATGTCAACTTTTTGTAATTTATCAAGTTGAATTTTTTAGGTCAACTGTAATACCAATTTTTAAAAAACCTCTTTACCACTTTTATACACTGTTTTTTACCACTAATATTAAACCATAAAAATGTTCATATACATACATACATATTCCTCGACGTTGAAAGAAGAAAAAAGTTTCATAAAAAGAGGTAAACCAGTGGTTGAAGAAAAAGAGGATGTATAAAAGTTGGATTCCACCAGTTGGAGGAAAAAAGTAAAAGTCCCGATATTTTTTTTAATGTGAAACCCAACGTTTGAAAGAAGAAAATTTGAGACAAAAATTTGATTTTAGCGGTTGAATGAAAACAGTTTCTTTTTAAATATGAAACCCAGTAATTGAAAGAAAAAAAAACGTTTATAAAACTAATTAAACCAGCGGTCGAAGGAAAAAAAGATTTAATAAAAAAGGAAATAAAGTGAACAGAAAAGTTTTTCTAAAATGTGGAGTCCTGTGGTACAAAGACGAAAAATGTGGAACCCAGCACTTTAAGGAAAAAAATCTTGTACAAAAGTTTGATTCCAGCGGTTGAAAGAAAAACGTTAAAACCAAAAAAAGTTTATTTCTTTAAAAATAAAACCCAGCGGTTTAAAGAAGAAAAAAGTTCCACAAAAAGATTCCAGCAGTTGATTGAAAAAACTTTAAACCAAAATTTTTCTTTTTGGTTTAGGAAACGGAGCGGCTGAAAAAAGAAAAAAAAACTTATATAAAACAAATTAAACTAGTGATTGAAGGAGAAAAAAAGATTTCGTAAAACAAATGTGATTACAGTGGATAAAGGAAATAAGTTGAACAGAAAAGTTTTTAAAAATGTGGACTCCAGTGGTTAAAAGAAGAAAAATGTGGAAGTTAGCCCAGCAATTAAAGATAAAAATCTTGTAAAAAATTTTTATTCCAGCAGCTAAAAGAAAAAGTTGAATCCAAAAATTGTTTTTTAAATATGAAAAGAGCGGTTGAAACCCAGCGGTTGCAAGAAGAAAAAACGTTATATAAAACGAATTAAACCAGAGATTTAAGGCAAAAAGATTTTCTAAAAAATGTGATTCCAGTGGTTAAAGGGAAAAGGTTAAAAAGAACAATTTCTTAAAAAAATTGAACCCAAGTTAAGTCAGTTCTGAAGTTGCTTGATTTTCAGAAGCAAAATTTGTTAGTTTGAAGCTTTTGAAGAGAGGTAAAAGATGTCTAATGAGTAACATAAAAATATCCGTAGCTAAGAACGAAACTGTGGTGCAAATATTATGTTTAATGAGAATTTTTTTTCAAACCGATAAATTAAGTTTTTGTAACGACAACATTAATAGTTGTAAACTATTTATAGCCCCTACATAAGAATTTTGGCACCAAAACAATAATTTAAAACCTTTACCAAACCAAATAATTCTGTAGGCCCAACTAGTTGACTTTAGTATTTATCTACTTTGAGCCTCCAGTGGAGTCAAAATCTGTTAAAAGACAAAAGAACTTCTAAATAGATTCTAACAGTCAAAAAGAAAATATTTAGCAGCACCCTCAATTCTTCATTTTGTGAGACTAGCTTGCGTGTTGAAAAAATCCTATTTCAAGAGTTTTCGTTTGAAATTCTTAACTAAAACATAATATTTAAACATTCAAACAACTTAGAATAAGCGATCGTTTTTTAAACAATATTATCATTAATATAAATATGAGTTATTTACTTTTATGAATAAGAAGAAGGTTTTATTTAACGATCGTTGACGATGGGCCGTCGTTAACGGTCATTAACAAAGGATCATTGTTAACGATCAGTAACAAAGGTTGCCGTTAATGATCCTTAACAAAACGACAAACTTAATAAAAAACGAACGTTTTAAAAACGACTGTTTTTTCATAATGATGTTTTTAAAACGATCGTTTTTAAAATGATCTTACATTTTTAGTTGTTTTTGTCGTCGTTTTCATAATGAAACAATCGTTTTTTTAAAAAAATGAAAACGATCCATCCCTAGGTACAAGACAAGATTTAAAAAACTAAAAAGGAAAAAATATTAATCATGCATCTGCATGCTAAATATTTCTTTCAAAATAGGTTGAAACAAATAACAATGATAATGTGTTTAGTGCTGAGTTTGACCGTCTCCAAGATATACATTCCTCGACATGGTACACCTTTATCTCAGGGACTCGATGGTTTGGATTATGGCTAGACTGGATTGTACTGGTTTACCTAATCTGTGTTATACTTAGTTTTTTCTTTCTTCAAGGAGGTGGAGTAAAAAAATGTTATATAATTAGTTAAAGACAACTTAAATATTTTCTTTGACGACCAAGAATTTAAGTTAGAAAAAAATGTTTGCACAACTTTCTAGCTTTTCTAAATGTCTCCTACCTTCCTTGTATCTGAAAATTACAAAGATGTTTGATGTTTAGTCACATTTTTGTCATTTTTGTTTTTTTGTCTCCATAAATTTTAACTCTGAAAGCACAAAAGACAGTCCACATCAAAAAACGTCAGAAGTCAGAACCAAAGATAAAACAGTATATAGATCAGGGGGCGAAAATGTCAAGTGTGTGTGTCCGTGCCGAATGAGTGTACTTTTGTTAAAGCTTCGATAAGGAACCAAATATGTGTACTGTAGATATAAAGAGTACATAAGAATCTAGGAGAGTTCATTTGTGTATTGTTTAATGTTTACTTACCAATAAGTTTAATATATATTGTTATAAATATTTGGTTTCTCTTATAACAAGCCGAATGTAAATCATAGGGAGTTTTCAGATCCATCAATTGCACCCAGGGTTGTAAGGCAGATGCTGAACTCCAACCTTCGAGTGTGCGAGGGGGGTAGACTTCACTGCCGGGCTTAATTAAAAGCATGATTAAGGGGGGATGCCATTTGTAGATCCAGATTGAATCCTAGCCGCAGCGCTCGGCCCAGAAAGTGTCATAACTTAACCTAACCCGTGGCCGCAGCGCTCGGCCCCCTAGCCTGTCCTAGCCGCAGCCTTCGGCCCAGAAAGTGTCTTAACCTAACCTAACCCTAAATAAATACTAATTTAATTGAAAAAGTGGTCATGTACAAAAGTAAAATCTGCAGTGAAGTCTTCCCCACCTCGCACACTCGAAGGTTGGAGTTGAGCGTCTGCCTGGTTGTAAGGCTTATGCAATTATTTCACTCTAGATCCCCGTACCCTTGTTTTAATAAATATCTGTTTATTAACCTTTCTGTCCATGTCTCTCAGAGTATAAATCAGTTGGGATTAATCAGTTTCATGTTTTATATTAGGTATGTGCATGTTTACTTAGGTTTATTAAATTCCTTCAGATATTCAGCTGCTACAGTCCAGCATCTATCTAGGCAGCTTCTCCAACTCGATATCTTGTTTAGCTGCTCCAGTTAAATATCTCTTACACTGAATCTGAGCTGCTACTCTAGCTGCTTCCAGAGTCTTTGTTAACTTGGCTGCTCTAACCTTATGGGATGCTTCCACTACCTTCCAAGCTGCTTCCTTTATTAACAGAGCTGCTTCTATAGTTTCTGCTGTGTTATCATTATTGTTGTCATTGTTATCATCGTTGTTATCTTGATTGTTATCATCCTTGTTATCATGATTGTTTCTTCCATAGATCTGTGAAGAGCTGTTCCACAATGAGTATCCCCAAAAACAGCTGAAATGTGGGAGGGGGGGGGGAAGACTTCTGGATATTGATGCGGAAGAAGGCTGGTGTCCGCCTTGGTACTCGAGTAGGCATATTAATGTTTTATCCTCCTAAGAGCTGTCAATGAAGTACAAGTCACCAGGCCTTAAGTGGGACCAACGGAGCAAAGGCTTAAACATCTGTCCTGTATAAGATCCTAGAGTGTACTAATCAATCTCCAGGTTGTGAGACAAAGAGATGACGAAAACAAATTAATTGTTCTGCACTTCCTTTGACTATAGGTTTTAAATAGCAAAGTGTTTTGTGCGCATGCGCTACAGTTCGAACCAGTCTGTAAAGCATTGGACTGGCTTTCTCATGACAGACCAGTGCCATTTTCATTCCCCTTATTTCTATTCCCTTATATAGATTGAAAACGTAAATGGTGTACACAAAGTATTGTACTCTCCACTGATTCTATACAAAGGATCACATATTAAGGTTTAGTCTGTACATGCAGAATGCGGGGTGTGTATATTGCAGGCCACAAATTGAACATTTGTTCTTCTAGTCTCCAGAATATCTTGCGATAGATATTTTTCATGCATATGTTTCAACTTTAATAAGCCAAAATATGTGCTTAAGATCCATTACACGCAAAAAGAATCTGTCTCAGAGCTTTGCTTGTTGAAGTTTTAAATGAACTAGCAGAAAAAACTATTGTACTCCATTCAAAGGTTCATTGTAAACATCAATATAGTGGCCTAAACGCTCTATGTAGTTCCTACCACAGATTTCTTTAATTTTTCTGTAAAGTCTATAGGAAATCTATCGCATACTTTAACCCCTCAGGACAGAGATATGTCCCATAATAGAAAAGAATTAAGATACAATTTTACTGAACCTCCTTCAAGGCAAGAGGACAAAACGTTAACAGCGATCAATATATTTAAAGAGTTTTATGTCCTCGTTGTTTGGAATCCGGTCACATGCATATGTTTTCATTCAATGATTTTAACCTGTCACATCTGCTGTACATATATAATCCACCTAAAAACTATCTCGTTTTTGTGTGTGACTAAATTACTTTGGATAACAAAACATTCAAATTGAGTCTTTTCAAAAACTCAAATTTCCTAAAACCTTTATCTTTGCAACCTGGCTGTATTCAAACTTAGATTTTTTATCTTTAAGAATGTATAGTTTTAAATTACGAAGGCCTACATTGCTGGGTTGTGTATCTAATAACTTTAATTTTTTTAGAGGTTATTGGTGGTGATGTCGGTTTAGCAATTACTTCCTGCATTCAAATGACCGGAATGCTTCAGTGGGGGGTGCGACAGTCAGCAGAAGCAGAGAACTTAATGACTTCTGTAGAACGTATTTTGGAATACTCCAATTTACCTCAAGAAAAGAATAAACCATCTCCTGAAGAACTCCCCATAAAACTTTGGCCGGTCCAGGGGGTAATAGAATTTAAAAATGTTTGTCTCAGATATGTCGAAAATGAGCCCAGTATTTTAAGTTCCATTAGTTTTAAGACAGAACCTTGTGAAAAAATTGGAATAGTCGGACGATCTGGGGCTGGTAAATCAAGCATTATAACAGCCCTGCTTAGACTTGCAGAACCAACAGGAAATATATACATTGATGGTCAAAATATCATGAAAATGAGGCTCACGGATTTACGGTCTTCAATATCGATTATTCCACAAACCTCTCTAATATTTTCTGGAACTTTGCGTGAGAACCTTGACCCACTGAAAAGAAAATCTGATGCCGATATTTGGAGAGTTCTGGAAGAGTTCCAACTAGTTGAAGCTGTCAAAAATCTTGGAAAAGGTTCGTAAATAAATGACGGTGAAATAGGAGGAGGGGGGGGGGGCAGTATTGCGGTAAAAAAAATCATGCTGAATTGTAGTGTTACACAATTTTGAAAGACTAGATTCCAAGTTGATAATATCATTAATTTTCAATTTTAATCAATTACGTATCATGTATATAAGGTTAGAGTGTTAACTAACTTTACTTATTCGGATTCATAAAATTACGCGGATTTCACAATTGATCAAACATTTAACATTATTTTTTTACTGTTTACATGAGATAAAGTAATGATGTTTAGTTAACGTCATATTCCAATAAAATCATAATTTTTCTTCCTTTTTTCAGGTCTTGAATCACCAATAAGTAATAGTGATGCAAGCTTTTCAGTCGGTCAGCGACAATTGATCTGTCTTGCAAGAGCTGTTTTTGAAGAAAATCGTATCCTTGTGTTAGATGAAGCAACATCAAATATAGATAGAACAACAGATAAACTAATCCAAAACATGATAAGAACTAGGTAAATGCAGAGGTCGTAAAACTGAAAAAAAATAAAATTATAATGATCAATAAAAATGAAAAACATAATATTGCCTGAAATAATTACGATGGTTAAAATTACAATGGGGCAATTTATAATTTTAACTAATGCTCTAAAAGTTAAAGCGAAGGTAAACACTAGGGTTTCCAATCGAAATTTACTGCTCGAAAATCGTGCAACAATTGCGCAATACATTTCGAGTAAAAATTGCACGAAATTTCGATATAATAACTCACTGATGCCCATAAGCTATTTTGCGCAAATTGTGAACAAAATCTTGGTTTTTGTGCATTTCCTTACTCCTGTTATTTCGTTATTTCGAGCTATTTCGTTATTTTGAACTTGTTCGTTAAGTTTGGAGAAAAAATTCCAGGGAAAAAAATGAATCCAAAATGAATCCGATCAGAGGAATCAGAGCCCCACATTTCTACGGTTTGCTCTCATGCGCACCTTTCTAAGGTTTTATAACACCATTTAGTTTTAAGACAATTTGGTACAGCCGACGCGGAGATAAGTAACAAACAAACAGACACCCAAACAAGAGAAATGTATACATATTTATATATTTATATATTATTTATATATATTATACATATTATATATATTTACATAATAGATGAGACGAACATCCAGTGGCACATTTTTAACGTTTTTTCAAAAGATATTTTTCATCTTTTTGGGCATACGAACACAAAAGGACACTGTTTCATGTAAAAGACCGCATTCAAAAGTAATTACAATATGAGAGTGCCATCTTAAATCTTAAAATGTTCTTTGAATTATCTCTCAATTATAAGGGCTAAAAAATGTTATAAGGAAAGCAAGCAGAGTCAGGTAAACTTGACCTTATGTAAATGTTTTCAGCTGTGTAGGCCAGATCAACACCTGTGCATCAGAGCAGCTTCTGACTGCAAGAAGTAGGAGGAGCTAAATAGCCTCTAGCCGTGCCGTACCGTGCCAAGCCTACAGCTACAGCTGGCCGAGCAGAGTGGGAGTCACACAGTCTGACAAACCTTAGTAATGTTTTGAACAGCATAGAGAATTTATCTACTCTGGAAATACGCTGTACATATGTTCTTTGAATAATACAGGCATAGCAGATCTGCAAACTATAGGAATTTAATAAAGCGATTGCTTAGGGCTCATGAAGCCTTGTTTCAACTACATTGTACGAACATATGGAAAATATACCTTCTTATATATCAGGTATTCACCATTAGCCTTTTTATATATATTATACATATTATATATATTTACATAATAGATGAGACGAACATCCAGTGGCACATTTTTAACGTTTTTTCAAAAGATATTTTTCATAACAAATTTTTATTAAAGAAAGTAACAAACATTTTTATAACCGTGTCTAAACTATAGAAAATGATAAAAATAAATGGTTCATGAATAAAATACGGCAGATATGGAAGGTGTTTTTTACTGAAACTAATTCACATAATACTGTCCAAATATTTAAATCTCTTATATTTTTGCAATTATGCCATGACAAAAATATTACTTATTTTTGTTTTCATTCGCAAAATAATGGAAAAATTATGACTTTATTATGTATTCTCCGCAATTTCGTGCTACAAAATACAGATTTAATTAGATTGAATCCACAATTTCGTGTAAACATGGTTTCAAATTAATAAGAAAATGATGCGAAATTTCGTGCAAAAAAATCATTTCTTGCAAAATCGCGGAACTGTTCCGAAAGAGAATTTGCTGTTCTGTGGAAACCTTAGTAAACACTGAGAGTTTCTAGATTACTTCAAACATGTACGTCTTCAACAATTAATGTACTTTTCCTTTTTCACAACTCTCTGCACATACTCCCTTCCCATTCTGGTAAATTTTTCGTTTCGTTTCTGGTAGATTTGAGTTTTGAGTCAACAGAGAAGATATTTCAAGGTCGTCTTCTGGCCTCTGGGATTTATTTACAATTATAAACACTATTTGATCTCTGTAACCTCTATGAAAATTAAATAAATGATAATTATGCAATAGCGCCATCATTTAAACTTATAAGCTTTCTGATAACTTAATACCATTTATTTATTTTATAAACTTATATATAGTTTAGACTTGTATTCCAATAGAAAGCAAAATAGCTTTATCAAATTAATACAGTTTAATCCAGAGCTTCGGAGCTATCGAAAGAATTCATAAAATTCCATTGTCCAGTACCCTGCTAATAATGGAATGCTTCAGATATTTGATTTTCTAATTGAATAATGTTTAAAACTGTTTCCGCATATTTCTTGGCTATTTATTCATTTTTACAATTACTGAGATTTAATTACATACTGGGCGTCCCAATAAACATGGGAATTCAGTGACAAATTCGATATCGTCTTTTTAAATAATTCTTTGATTTAGTATAGTGATACCTACTGAGAAAGCTGTAATCTGTAAGAGTTTCGTCTACTATGTTCACATTTTGTTTGTTTATGTTTTGACAGCATATAGTTGTACTTAGTAAAACAAGAAGATTGTAGTATACAAACAGAGTAAACTTGGCCGTCTTCACTCTTCATTATGCGAAGACATTATGGACACATCTTTACAGTCTTTTACCCTTTTCATAAAATTAAATCTAGCAGACATAATAATATTATGGCTTTTAAAATTAGTTATTACAATGCTAATTCATAACAAAGACGATATCGAATTCGTCACTGAATTCCCATGTTGTTGGAACACCCTGTATAAAACCCATTAAAAATTAAAAAATGAAATAATACAAATTCTTCCGATTTTTCCGAAATGATGGTTTAAATGTGTTCAATTTCTTTTTTTGGGCGGCAAATTCCATTTTTTTATCATCAAAAATTTTTTCAGTTGTCAAATTCAAATTAATAATTTTTGTAGGTTTTTCAATTGCACAGTTCTTACAATAGCTCATAGGCTGGAGACTATAATGGATTCAGACAGAGTAATGGTAATTCAGCAAGGAAAGGTAAAATATTCCTTTCAAACGTTAATTTAAATTTACTAACCTTTTACGGCGCTTCGCGCCCATCTTCTATTTAATTGTTAACATGTTCTCTTTGTGTATACCATAAAACAAAACAAAAAATTCGCGGATATTAACAACAAATTTTGTGGATTTTCAAAATGTTTAAAAATTTAATGAAAATCTAATTTTGATGGAGACAAATATTTGAAATTTTGATCATTCATTAACCTTCCCTAGGGTCATGTGAGGTCCCACACAAAATTTGGGCCTGATCGGTTCAGCCGTTTTGACGTTTATTGGATACAAACAAACATACAGACAGACAGAAAAGCTAAATTTATATATAGATATTGAATTTTCTGTTTTTATCTTTGTAGATTGTTGAGTTTGCTTCGCCAGACATATTACGAAAAAACAATGGTGGGGTGTTTAGCCATCTAGCGAGGGAAATTGGAGCTAACGATGCTCAAATCAAGACGAAAGATTAAAAAAATCATCATATAAGTTCTGCAGACGGAGAAACAAAAAATGGGTGTGTGTAGATGAAAATGAGAAATTGTTAGCATAGAAGGAAACTATATGAGAAACTTTAAAATTTTAACTAGCAATGGAGACTTATGTTTTTAGTTATCAATAAATATTATACAGTAGTTTAATAATAAAGCTTTAAAGTAACATATATATACAGTACACAATGTAATGGAAATTATCAAATCAACCCAAAAGTTGAGATAAAAGTTTATCTCAAAGCATTGTTTTTAATTTTAAGATAAAAGACAAAAATGAACTTTTCCCTGTTAGCATTATTTGTAAGGTTACCAAAGTTACAAACCACCAATATTGGTAAAAAGATATTTTTTTCATAAAAACAAAAAAAAGGTCGTGGATTTTTTAAATATTTTTTCGCGCATTTTAAAAATTTTTGTAATTCTGAGAATTCATAAACCTTCCATGTGGTCCTGCAAGGTCCCACACAAAATTTGAGCCTGATCGGTTCAGCAGTTTTGACGTTTATTGGACACAAACAAAAAAACAGACAAGGAAAGTTTATATAGATAATAATACAATAAAATAACATAATGTATGAGATATTAAGTGCAAAAGGTTCAGGGTACTATTTCATTTAACCTCAAAGGATGCTCTTTCTAGATTGAAGATAGTGTAGAGCATATCCAATAATATCCTTAGTAGAAAAGATTCATCTCATCTAGCCAACAATCTAGGATTCCCTGGAAGGCTGGAGTACTTGCAAGTTGCAATCTTGAAACTATTAATTTAGGAGTCCGTCTTGCTCCCTTTAGTGTAATATCAGTTTATTTGTCTGATGGATCTATGTCATTAAACTTTAATTAGAATACACCAAGAACATATCAAATGCCAGGAGGAGGTGATCTTTAGGGTACACTTCTTTGTAATGCAGATTGTATATTGTATAACCACCCACTAGATTTTAAAATGTTGATAATTTAACTATCCTTGAACTTCTCTATTTATCCAATCTGAAATATCCTCATACTAATATACAACCATAAACTACATGTTGCATCTAGGGTTTCCAGCGACGAAACGTTTCGTGAAAAAATGCGAAAATTTTCTGTCGCATTTCGCAAAATTTTTCGCGAAAACATGAAATGCGATTTCGCGAAATGCGAAAATGAAATGCAAACATTTTGTGAAAGCCATGATTTTCATAGCTGCAAAAATTAATTGCTCAAAAGAACTTGTGGAATTCTCCGCTCAATATTTGAAATTATCATTGTTTTAATTAAAAAAAAATGTTTGATCATAATCATGTATAACAACGACAAGTGGCAAGTGTAAAATGTAAATTTTTTTTTAACGTACAGGGTTTCCCAAAAAACATGGGAATTCAGTAACAAATTCGATATCGTCTTTGTTATGATTTAGCATTGTAATACCTGATTTCAAAAGCCATAATATTATTATGTCTGCTAGAGTATATTTATGAAAACTGTAAATGCCTGTAAAGATATGTCTATAATGTCTCCGAAAGATGAACATTGAAGACGGATAAGTTTACTCTGTTTGTATACTGCAATTTTCTAGTTTTACTAAGTACAACCGTATGCAGTCAAAACATAAACAAACAAAATGTGAACATAGCAGACGAAACTCTTACAGATTACAGCTTTCTCAGAAGGTATCACTATACCACATCAAAGAATTATTTGAAAAGACGATATCGAATTCGTCACTGAATTCACATGTTTATTGGGACACCCTGTATCTTGGAACTATGGATAGTGAATTTTAAAATATTCCAAATTATTTTGGTTCTTCCCGTAGTTTGTAAATTTTATTTTGTGTTTTAAGAAAAAAAATCTTAACGTTCGAGAAAGTATTTTCGAGCAAATTTATGAATTGTCTGATTTCTCCTAGTCGTTCTTAAATCTATATTTATATTTTGTGTTAATCCATTAATTGGGCTTTGAAAGTGAGCCTTGTATCCTAAAAATTTTAACTTTTTTGATGAATTTTCGCAACTTTTTCGCTAGAATTTTGCATTTGTTTTTTGAAAATTCTGCATTTTTCTCGAAATTTTCGTTTTATTTGCATAATTTTCATTTTTTCGCGAAATTTTTGAAATATTTTTTCGCATTATTTTTTTGCGAAATTTTCGTCTTTTTTATTTCGCGAAAATTTCGTATTTTTTCGTGAAACAGAATGAAGAAAAATGGTCCCCAATAAAAATTTCGCTTTTTTCGCAAGCAAACAAAATACAAAAATGCGAAATTTTCGCGAAACGATTTTTTCTTTCCCCTAGTTGCATCTTATATTGGTTTTATTCATATTTTTATCCCTCTGACTAACCTACACAGTACACACTCATATATGCATATAATAAATATAGTATAGCTCCATATTTGTAAACCTGAACATACCTATATATATTATGTGTTAACATTATACCCTATTACGTTCGTAAATTCACCTTGGTGAAACCTATCAGTCCTTATCATTAACCTGTATTACGATTTAGCTTAATCACGTTCATTGATTTAACCTGTAACATAAAAGCCAAAATATACATTAGTTGCAATAAGACTTGATTACCGTGTCGGTATTAGAGTAATTTTTTCCTAGTGTATCGAACGACCATCTCGTCGTTTCTGGATTAGATATGGACTAGGAAATGTAGAGAATATTGTATCTGGATTGATACATACTAAGATATTATATGGAACGAGAGAGTTCGAGGACAGCTTGCATCTGGGCGATACAGACTGAAGCATATTGAGGGAAAGAGAGAGTTTGATAACAGTTTGTATTTAGGCGATACAGACTGAGTATTACAGAGAGCTAGTTGTATCTGTATATGGATACATACTATAGAGTACAACAGCCTCATATCTGTATTGATACAGACTGAGTATTACAGAGAGCTAGTTGTATCTGTATATGGGTGCTTACCATAGAGTACAACAGCCTCATATCTGTATTGATACAGAATGAGTATTATTGATCGGACAAGCGAGTTCAAGAGCGAGTTGAATCTGTGCGATACACATTAAAGAATACATATAGTCCGTGAATCATATACCTGAAGTAGGAGAGAAAGTGCCCATGTCTACTGGAAGTGTTAAATTAGTGAAAGAACAAGAAGAGGAGAATTGGAAAGACGAGGGGTTTGTAGAATTCATGTTACCAGAAGAACAAGAAGCAGGCTGAGAATTAGTACTTCCAGATAATGGTTATAATTTGTCAGGCAGTATTCAATCTCTTCTGTAGAATCAGATAATTCTACAGAAGAGAAAAAGAGGAAGTTTATTCATGAAAAGTTCCAGATAGATGAAAATAAGATATGAAACCAGGATGAAAAACAAAAGAGGAAGTGATCAAAATATTCCGGGAAGGCTTTTTGGTTCTGGCGTTACATTCCAAACATTAAAGGAAAACAAATATCTTAGAATTTGTAAGCCATAAGAAGAGATCAGTGAAAATGAATGTAGAATACCAGCTAGGCAATGAAGTAAAAATGAAGATAACATTTGCAACAGATCTAGAAGAGGATCTAGAAGAGGATCTAGAAGAGGATCTAGAAGAGGATNGATTTACGCAAAAGCTCATTATATAGATTGACCTCCACCCCTACTCTATACACATACATCTAAACAGTTTGTTTTTAATCTTTGTGACAGAAACAATCTCAAGGAATAATAATTGTCTTAAAACATTTTTTCAAAATTGAATATTTGCAAATTATCTTTATTCCAACTCATAATCTGAGTTCGTTTCTCTTATGTCCATTTGACAGCCCAAATTTTTAATTTTTAATAATCTTTTTTGTTCGTTTATTTTCTTGTGATTTTTTATCGATTTTGATGGTTATTATATCGTTAGAACTGACGAGGGTCAACCCAGACCGAAATATATTTTCAATAAATGTGGAACTAACATCTACTTTTTCACTCTACAGAGGTTTGGTCCATCACCATCACCGAACTTGAAATCTACCTGAACCCTGATGGATCCTATAAATTCCTTATAAAATAAATACTAGAGGTTTGGTCAGAACTGCAACACACATAAATACGGTATTTATTGAGGGATACAAGATCGTCATATCTGGATAGATACAGACTTAGTATAATAGCTGAGAGTCAGCAGGCGTTGTATCTGTAGGATACATATTAAGAGAACTTATTTGAGTGAGGCATTTGCTACAACCAGACTGAAACTAAATATCTCTAACCTCAAAAGAATCAAATCAATAAAGGTACTGGGAGTCTGGATGTCTGAAATCCTAGACTGGGAGACTACTTTAAGAGAGATATGTGAAAAAAGGTTACACACGAGTATTCTTATTTTGTAAACTTAATTTTATTGATATAAACCTCAAAGAGTTCTTATTGTTTAAACAATGTTTATATTCAAAGTATACTGGAGTACTGTTATGTGGAGTTTATCTTTAACCAAAGCACATAATGAGGCCCTGGAAAAGGTTCAGAAGGTTTCCCTAACAGTTATAGAAGTGTATGTTGATTAGTTATTTGCTTTATCCGTCCTAGAACTAGAATTCTTAGAGGTTAGACGAGATAAACTCTGTTTATCCTTTGCAAAGAAATGCATCAAATCTCAAACACACTCTACTCTGTTCCCAGTAGCTTCGGTTGTGCACGACCACCAGCTATGGATTGTAGAGCTTTTTACTTTAAACCATGCTAAATTGCAATTTCAATGACCTTAACTTTTCATTTTAAAACGTATAAACTGCTGGAAGACTCAAATGATTTGGCATGGAAAACCGTGTGGTTGTGGCTCATGACTGCCGGAAGGCAAAAAAAGATAATATGTGGCATGGAAGGGGAAAATGTTGTGGCTGATGGCCGCCTGTCTTCAACCGCTTGCTAGAAAAGTGAGATATAGAAAATCTGTAATGATATGCAGAGACAGTCAAACTCTATTATATCTATTTAAATAAATGATATATTCAATAATAATCGTTTCTTAAAGGAACTATCGAAGAAATTATAAAATGCTTTGGTTTTGATTTATCTCTTATGAATCTTAGTCAGGTATACCAATGGTGAAACTTTTAAATATCTGCCCTTCGATTGTATACACTTTTTGGGCATACGAACACAAAAGGACACTGTTTCATGTAAAAGACCGCATTCAAAAGTAATTACAATATGAGAGTGCCATCTTAAATCTTAAAATGTTCTTTGAATTATCTCTCAATTATAAGGGCTAAAAAATGTTATAAGGAAAGCAAGCAGAGTCAGGTAAACTTGACCTTATGTAAATGTTTTCAGCTGTGTAGGCCAGATCAACACCTGTGCATCAGAGCAGCTTCTGACTGCAAGAAGTAGGAGGAGCTAAATAGCCTCTAGCCGTGCCGTACCGTGCCAAGCCTACAGCTACAGCTGGCCGAGCAGAGTGGGAGTCACACAGTCTGACAAACCTTAGTAATGTTTTGAACAGCATAGAGAATTTATCTACTCTGGAAATACGCTGTACATATGTTCTTTGAATAATACAGGCATAGCAGATCTGCAAACTATAGGAATTTGATAAAGCGATTGCTTAGGGCTCATGAAGCCTTGTTTCAACTACATTGTATGAACATATGGAAAATATACCTTCTTATATATCAGGTATTCACCATTAGCCTTCAAAAGCGTAACGACATTATATGTGGATTTGCAGAGGGTGGGGTGCAAGCAGTGCATAACCCCCCCCCCCAGTAAAATCAAGTAGTGTCCCCTTGAGGAGCAAAGATAGTATCATTTCTGTGTTCCCCTGTGTCCCCCTGGAAAATTTTCGGGCGAAACTATGAAAAGGCTTCTTAAGATTGATTTTAAAGAATGGATTACAATTTTTTCTTATATTTTCTTTATGTGTATAGAATGGAAAGGTTATGCCAAGGGTGAAAGGGAAAATTTGAATCTAAAATTTTTTAAAGCCACTAATTTTTAAGAACAAATGTTCCTTTTTATAGATTTTTAAACGCCCCATGAGGTAGTAAAGTAGTAATAAATAAAATGTTGTGAACATTTAAAGAGATTTTTCTTACAAGGCGTCGTACATACCACCCTCATAAAATACTACGGTTTACAAGAAATTACGATATTATTTCATATACCACCCTTAAAGAAATAAAAAATAAATGGTATAACTACAAAAATCAATCAAAATCAAATGGAAGAAGTGTCGCCCGATCACTTTTCAGTGTCCATTTTAAAAGACCTAGAGTATTTAGAATATTTATGTTTTGTTGTCAATGGTAGTAATAAATAATGAATTTAAAAAAAGAATAATAATGAAAAAGAGGGTAGATAGGATAGTGGGAACTAAGAAGGTTTATCTATTTATCTACATTTATCTATAATTTCGCATTTTGTCTCTTATACATATTTGCCGGCATATGCGCTTTAAACTGAAAATGTACAAAAATACAACTTCATATGTTTAAAACTTATTCTTTAAAAAGTCGTACGTAACTTTTTACAAATTACTTTATTTATTACCCTTACTACCTCACAGATTTATCAAAATGTTTCAAAACTTTTTTATTTTTTTTGATTGAATTTCAAATTCCCCTTTCCGCTTACAATTTTTAAAATAAATTTACATTACTTAAATTTTTTCCATAAAGGAATTGAGTCTTTGCCACAAACTTAAATTTTCTAATCCCTATATTTATGGAACCTGATGTTGTAGACTTTTGATATTTCAAACTAAGATAATTTAATGCAACAGAATTCATAGATTGAAATATCTAAGGTCTACGACATTCGGTTGCAGATATATAGGAATTAGAAAATCAGAGTTTGTGTCAAAGACTCAATTCCTTTGTTATAACAATGTGTATAATATTTTTTACATTTTCTTTGTTTCCTCATTTCTACATCACTGCAGCCAATTGTTCTCCTCATTCAGTTCTAAAGTTTTTAGGATTTTAATGTGGAGGACATAGGACACTTCCATACCAGGCAGGTTCATACTTAAATATTTAAATCAGATATTCCTGATAATTCCTGAAAATTGTCAGTGCTAATTTGGTATCCATTAAAAAATCTACTAACAAAAAAGTTGTTTAACACAAAATAATCACTTGATCTTTTTATTTATTCTTAAATGTTAATGTAAGAAACATGCATTAACCGATTGAGCCAAAAGTAAGTAAGTAAGTCTTTGCCACAAACTCAATGTTTTATCCCCTATATCTTTGGAACCTGGTGGTGTAGTAAACCTTTTATATATTCAAACTTAGATTATTTGATCCAACAGAATTCATAGTTAGAATTCTTAGATCTGATTGGTGGGGTTTCTAAAGAGATTATAAATAAGGGTTTGTTGCGGGACATCAAGGCCAAGACAGATTTAGAAGGCAGAATGGATTTTTTTTAATTCTTTAAAAAAAATTTTAGAAATTCATTTGTTTTATTGTTTTATGGTGTGCAAAGAAGACAAGCTTGCAGAGACTAAACTTTGTGTACAGGACATCGCTTAGCTATATTGGCTAAACTTTGTATTTAAAGTGGCTAGTTTAATTCCTACTCCTAGGATAAGATCCTTAAAATTAATACGTCAATACTATTTACAGACTGTTTGACAATAAAAGCACTTTTTTGGCCCTCATTCAGTTTAAAGATTATATTTAAATGCACTTAGATGCAGGCCGTCAAATCTCAAGCAACTGTGATGTAAGATTCTAACACAAAGCATGATTTTACTTAAAATATTTTTTTTTAAATTTTTTCCATCGAATTATTTCTGTGTGTGTTTCATTTCCGATCTAATGATTGATTTGAAATGGCAAACTTTTGTAAAATGATGCATAGTTAAAGATTTTATGAAGAAATTTTAAAACTTCTCCAATCATGCTCCTCGTCAAAAGAGAAAATCCAAATCAGGATGAGCCTGTGGCTCATATATTTCTAGAGGATAGTATTCAATATTTATTCACCAATTTCGACATTTTAAGTCATTACTTTCACTTTTGACATTATAACAGAATTTAGTAACTTTATCTTTTTCAGGAGATTTGTGCTCTTTAATTCAAGGATAAATCAAACGCAATAAAATCATGTCATCTTCCGATCTAAGAGACAAACTTGACGGGCTTGGATCTACTGGAAAAATGGCTGCAATATACCCTGAACCCCTATCCAGACACAATAGATGTATGGCACAGTTATCGGTTAGTATTCTTTTCCCCACCATAGTTTAGTATTTAAACATATTTATCTGCCCTTCTTCTTAACATGCGAGAATTTAACAAATCATTAGAAAAAAATCTAATTTTTGCAAATTTTACAGGAAACGATTTGGGGAAATTTTTTTATTAAAAAAAAAACACTGATTCATTCTTGATCCGTTGGCACCGTTGAGATTTTCAAATGGAGAATAATTTGAAAATCTAAGGTTTTTTTAGTTGGAAAAAAATTATATATTTTAAATAGAGAAAATATTTTTGGTAAACAAAAAAGGTTTAATTTTTAGTTTAAAATTTTTTGTAATTTTAGTTTAAAAAAGTTATATTTTTGGTCAAAAGTGTTTAATTTGGTTACATCATTCGTGTAATATTTTACCCTACCCAGCCGGCTATTCAATGAAATAAAAAAATATTTTAGAGCAATGTAATAGAATGCAATCCACACATGTATAAGAGGACTGTTAAAAAGAAAATGAACAGAAATGGAAGATTCCGAACTCAACCTGTAACATTTATGGAAATAAAGGTATTGATTTATTTATCACATGTACAAGCTGAGATCAAAAAAACATTCCATAATCATTTTAAAAGAAAACTGAGTAAATTGTCGTAATCAGAAATTATCTCAACATTAATATTAATTGAATATACATTTTTGTTCGGCTTTAAGAGATTTTAAGATTGCAAAAATCACGATACACGTACACAGGGAGAGGGAGACAATGGGGTCTTTTTTCTGCAGTTATACCCCAAATATATAGATGGGCGGATTATTGGTAACTAATAATTTGGTATATACATTTTGGTAACTGACAATTGGGTAACTAATAATTTGGTAACTTGACAATTTGGTAACTAACAATTTGGTCAATTTGGTAACTCATAATGTTGTAATTTTACAATTTGTTAACTAACAATTTGGTAACTTGACAATTTGGTAACTAGACAATTTGGTGACCGACAGTTTGGTAACCAACAATTTTGGTACTAACAATTTGGTAACTTACAGTTTGGTAACCCGACAATTTAGTAACCTGACAATTGGGTAAATAACAATTTGGTAACCTGACAATTTGGTTTAAAATAAAATTCTAAAATGAAATAAGCATGACTATTTAAAGATTTATGATTAACCAGGTTTATTGAACTTTCATATATCATTTACTTCTTTTACATATAATTACATTTAAACTACATGCTTATGAGGAAACTGAATTGATAGACAATATGTGGGGTTAGATTAGGTTAAGACAATATATGGGCCAAGAGCTGTTGTTAGGGTGGGCTAGGGGCCGAGCGTTGCGGTCAGAAAAGGAAAACGAAGACGACGTTTGTTTAAAAATACAATAATCCACAGAAAAAATAAGAAACCAAGACGACATTTGTTTAAAAATACAGTGGTGTGCAGAAAAAGTTAAAAACAACGACGATAATATTGGACAAATTATGATTTTAGAGTACATTTATACATTTACATTATACATTATACATTTATTGCTAAAAATGAAGCATGTTCAATTACAATCAAACTTGTTTGCATTCAACTCCGTGGCAATAAAACTCAATTGCAGTCAGTAACAATAGCAATCAAACCTATAACAATAAAATTAATTGTCATGTCATGTAACTTGTTATCCTCATTCCTAAGTCAGGAAGGATACACCCGTCAGGCCAGCTTTTTTCTTTCCAAAATTAAAACTTATTATTATTGGGACAGTTGTGCACCTGTTTGACATGTTTGACTTGCAACAGTTCCCTTTTATTTTGAGTAACAAAAAGGATGATATTGTGGAGACACTAGAATATTGTCTTCACATTCCTGAAGCTCTGAGACCCAAACCAAATAAATTGCAATGAATTGCAGTGCAAAGAATATTTCTTGTTAGCGTTACGTTTTTTTCTTAACTTTTCCAATATAAACTATTTTAATTACGTTTAGAAATTTTACAAAAATGCAACTTTTCTTACGTTATGATTTATCGAAACGTTATTGTGAAAACTTTTTTGTTACACCTTTTTACAACTGACAACAACTGTTTATTCAATTCGTTTCTAAGAAAGATTTGAAAAAATGTTCTATACGTTGCGTTGTATTAAAATCATCAGGCCTTAACGATTCTTACGTTACACTTTATTAAAAATAATATTGTTTCTAAACGAAAGCATTACAAAATATTTTCCGTGATAATTACATTCCTACTTTAGTATTTTTCATCCTAAAACATGAACCATGCCAAAAATTGTGTTGTTAATCTCTTTTATACTCACCGTGTATGTTGCTGATGTATTGTTTACCTTTTCAGAGAATGTGTAGAAGAATATATGCAATATAAAGATGTTATAATATTATATTTTTTAACGGTTTTTAAAATTTGTGAATGAAAGTTTTTAGTATTTTACTTTCAACTCAAGGGTGTGTCTTAAAGGGACTAGAGACGTAATTTCAAGTGACCCTCCATTTATGGAGTGGCTTGTCATGTCAGAATTCATAGTTTGAAATATCTAAGGTCTACAACATTGGGTAGCAAAGATATAGGGACTGAAAAATAACAACTTAATTCCTATTTCTTTTAGAAAAGAAGTCATAGTTTAAAATATCAAAAGTCTACATACAACACGTCAGCTTGCAAAGATATAGAGATTAGAAAATTATAATCTCTTGCGAATGTTTAGTTCTTCTTGTATTTTTTTATTTGTTTCTTAAAAAGTGAGTAAAAAAGCGGCATTAGCTTTAGTTTACTAAACAAAATAAAAATATTTTCAGGGTTCATGTTTAGGATTAAAAAATATTTAATAAAATAAGACAACTGCTTTATAAATTTGTTTTCTTTTTTTAACAAATCGATAAAAAAACAGTTTTTAATATCTATTCTAAAGTTTCCTAAAAAATTATTGATGAATAAAACATATTACGCGTTTTCCAATTGCTAAAATATTTTTGCATTTTAGTAAGTATCATACATTTCTAAATTTTTCAACCTAAAACATGAACCATGTCAACTAAAGTTATGATTTCAATTAGTCAAATAAACATGAAACACACACAGCAATTGTGTTGTGTTTAAAAACCCGTTCCACTTAATAAGTAGATTTTTTTGCTATTAGTAAATCATTTGATTAGTATAACAGAAAAAGCAAATGTAAAATTTTGTCTTCCTTTTCCAGAGTTTAAGTGGTTTTCATTAAACAATGGCAAATCAAAAACTTTTAATGTCCAAGAAACATTTACAAGATTTGAATTTTCACTAATAGCATGTTACAAAAAAAACTCGTTTACACTTTAGAAAGGAACTAAGTTTTTTTTTTCAAATATACTAATCCCTATATCTTTCCAACCTGATGGTTTAAACCTTTTATATTTCAATATTAATCTCTAATAGCAGAACATCCTTCGCCCTCCTTTTTATATCACTTACAAACGAAGAGAATCCTGCAGCATTACGCCTCCCCTCGATGTTCGCAGAAACTAGTACCCTGCCATTTTGATGAGAGATTGTGAAGTTTACAAACAGTTTTCGCGGATTTGCATGCTAAACTTTTGAGAAATGCTGCATATTGTTTTTTCTCTCTATGTATTCAACAAATAAATATTTAAACAAATTTTCGGTTACCAAATTGTCAGGTTACCAAATTGTCAAGTTACTAAATTGTTGGTTACCAAATTGTCAAGTTACTAAATTGTTGGTTACCAAATTGTTGGTTACCAAATTGTTAGTTACCAAATTGTCGGTTAACCAAATTGTTAGTTACCAAAATAATAATTACCAAATTGTTATTTACCAAAATGTTAGTTACCAAATTATTAGTCACCAATAATCCATCCATTAATATAAAATGTATTTTTTCTGATATCTTAAAATTTTTATTTTGTGAAAGGGTTTAGTTAAACATCGGAAGAGAAGAAAGCTCTAAATATTTTAACAATTAACACCATTTTTTTAGAATAAAGAAATTTGAATTCAAAATATTATTAGGAAGTAGACGAGGATAAAGGAGAAGATTTAGGCTATTCTGATATTTCTGATGGTGAAAAATCAAGGTTGGCAAATTCTTTTAAATCATTTTTAACTTAATTTGCTTCTGTATACACACACTTCATAAAGGCAATTAAAAACCACTTTCTGTACATTTTTACGTAAAAAACATTATTTTTTTTGCGTTGCCTGCAGCTAATTAAAACTTTAAACTTTAGTTAGGATATATGTCATATGATCTGTACCGTGTGGTACTCGAAGAGTAATGTTTTTGTCCTCCGAGAAAACTATTTTTTAAAACAAGCTATTTAAAGCTGAAAGGAACTGAGTTTTTGCCACAAATTATGATTTTACAATCGCCATATCTTTTCCACCTGATGGTGTAAACCTTTGATATTTCAAACTATTATTGTTTGGTCTAAAATGATTCATAGTTTGAAATATCTAAGGTCTCTGACATTCAAATGCAAAGATATAGGGATAAGAAAATCAGAGTTTGTGACAAAAACTCAATTCCTTTCTCAGAAGAAAAAAGAGAATAAAAATTATTTACAAAATTCCAGAAAACAATTGTTTTTTATTTGACTTAACCTTAACCTAAACTAATTGATAAATTAAAATAAATCTTTAAATTCATATTTTATGCATATTTAATGCGGCGAAAAATATTTCAAAAAAAGTGTTTTAAAATGGCCAATAAAGACCTGTAAGGTTGTAGGCTGTGAAGTGATAAAAAGATAAAAAATATTGCTTTTCCCGTATTGATATGTCTCCAAATGGTATCCTGAAATTTTAGGAAAAATTGGAAACATTTGGCATTGAATGACTCATAAATGAAAGTTTTTGAGTCTCTATTGTAAAAATATTGTTCAGGTCCGAGATGGATTTAAAAAGTAGATTTGAAGACATATCAAGAAATATGCTGAATAAAAGAAACAGCATAGGATCAAGGTATTTCTTATCATATTCTTAAAAATATCTGAATTTTCATACAAAGGAATTAAGTCTTTGACACAATCTCTAAATTTCTAGTCCTTATATCTTTGCAACCAAATGTCGTTGATTTTTGATATTTCAAACTACGAATTATGATAGATTAAATAGTCTAAATTTGAAATATCAAAGGTTTGCACAATCAGTTTGCAAAGTTTTAGGGATTTTAAAATTTGAGATTTTAGCAAACACTCAATTCCTTTACACTAAAATGCGAACATGAACAAAATTATTAAAATCAGTGGACTAATCAATAATTTTGAAAATGTTAGAACATTAATGATTTATTCAGTGCACTAATGAACATTTTTTCAGCCATATTTTATGAATAGCGGTATTGATTTGCGCAATGATTTATTCCGAATCATTTGTTCTTTGTCTCTCTAATATGGCAATAAAAAGTTTTGTATCAACATATCCTGAAAGCAAGAATTTTTACATTTTTAGCTAATCTTGAGAATCAATTTTAGAATTAAATCTAAAAATTCTAAATCTATTTAGAAAAAAACTGGATATCCTGGAGGCCCCAAGCGAAATAGCTATGTCCAATGATGAATTTAAAGAGAAAGAGGCAGGAGATTGCGTAGAAGATGATTTCAGTCTCAAGTTACAAGTGAATTATCCCCGTGGCTTTAATTTCAAATCTAGACCGTCTTTCTAATTCATTAATAAACCTTTCCGCAACAAACTTTAACATCATGAACATCTATTAAAGCTAAAAATCATTTAGCTGTTAAAAAATAAATGTCGAAAAATTGTATCTTTTCTTTTCTTGCATTAAAATACAACATCGTTTGGAACCAAATACGTACATTGTGAAAATTATATTTTCGGACAAGTTAATAATGTATTTATAAGTTAAATATTAAATAATAATTTGCGGATTGTATCAAGACAACATTGAACGTTGTCTCCCTTCATATCGTAGCCAGGACTTCATCTCTACCAAAAAATTAAACCAGAATATTAGAGGTTTCATATCAATTTCAAAAAAAATAATTCCTATCACGCCTTAGCCACTTCAAAAACCCCTGAAGTCTCCAGTGCCATGGTTAAATTAAATAAATAGTTTAAGTTTTTGCAATGTTTAAAAACCAGGTTACACACAAAACAAAATTGTATTAAATTTGAACTCATAGAAAAGGGGGGAGAACAAAAAGGTTTTTGAGAAAGTATAGATTTAGTTTTAAAAACTCAGTTAATCACAGATGTCAGTAAAAATACCCTCTTATGTCTCTAAGATTAATATATGTAGACTCCCATGATTAACTAGCTAAGGAGCATTCTTTGCTTTTAGCATGAACAGAGCTGAAAACTTTAGAATGGTGGATATCGAGATTAATGCGTGATTCTCTCTTTTTTATAATATGGAGACTAATCTAATCCTGTACTTGTATCCTGAAAAGTGTATAAAATTCAACCAATCAGAGTCGCGTATATGAAGCCGATAAATTTTAAATTTTGCGCGCCATTTAAGATTATAAACAGAAATGGGAGGAACTCTCTAATTTAGAAAGACCGGTTTTTGATTTTTCTCTACTATTTCCAAGAAAGAACGGTTTAAGAAGAAAATCAAAAGTTTTTCATTTGATACTCAGATTAAGTAATCGGGATTAAGGATATCTCATTCTAAAGTTTTCAGCTTTGGACAACTTGAAGGCGGATAATAATTCATTTATATTCATGTATACCTAACGAAAAATAAATGTCAATACTTTCTGTTCACATTTTCTAACAAATTTTTAAGTGATCAAGAATAAATAGGATCTTACTTATTAAACAAGAAAATAATCACTCAGTTTTTATATCAAAACGATTGCACAAATTAATGGATTAAAGTTTAAAACTGAACCAGGAAATAAAGTGCAGAAGAGAGAGCAGAAGTGATGAATAGAAAGAGAACGTCCTTTTGACTTTTCTTTCATATTTCCGGTGNGAGAGCAGAAGTGATGAAAGGAAAGAGAACGTCCTTTTGACTTTTCTTTCATATTTCCAGTGATACATCTAAATCAATCAATCAATATCAATCAATATTTTTAGTGTGATATCTTCAGAATCCAAGCTACAAAATATAACTTTCCCAATGCCGAATTGTTAGTATACTTTATGGTGGACTCTCAAAATAATAACATGAATAACCTGGAACTGCTATCTCTCCTGGGTGAAATAGACAGAATATGTAATGCAGACATAAATAAAATCATAAAATAAAAAAGTAGAAAAAGAGAAGAGTCTTAGAAAAAACATTACTGTGAAATTAGAAAACGTCCAGATCCCTAGATCGGGTAATGCTCGGTTTTATAAGAAGACATAAAACAAGCATAAAGCCCACTTTCTATACGGCAAAAAACGAGCAAAAGGCCTTTTGCTTGCTTTTTGTAAGGCAGAAAACAAGCAAAAGTCCTTTTGCTCGCTTTTTATAAGGCAGAAAACGAGCAAAAAGCCTTTTGCTCGCTTTTTAAAAGACAGAAAACGAGCAAAACGCCTTTTGCTTGCTTTTTAAAAGACAGAAAACGAGCAAAAAACCTTTTGCTCGTTTTTAAGGGCGAGCAAGTGTTAGAGTTCCCCAACTGTTATTCTTCAGGCTTCAATTTCTAACCTTCATTCAACATTTTTAATATTTCTATCCTTTATTCTTTATCCTTCATAGTGATAACCTTCATTCCACATCCTTCATTAAGCAAGCATTCATTCTATATTTTTATAGTTCTAACCTTTATTCTACCTTCTTCATATTTCTACTTATTATTCTACATCCACTAAAGTTCAATTTGCCTTTGATTTTAAATCGCAAGTATTTTTTGTAACACTGTACGTTTAAAAATCTATAAAGCTCTTGTTTTCAGATGTAGATTAAGAAATAATTGTAAAATTCTTAATATTATTAAATGAGATGAGTTTATTTTATAATATGAAATCCTAATTTTATACTAACTATTTAGAAATATCCGCTGAAGATGTTTGAGAGATGTTCTGCAACCAATGTTGTATCTTATGAAACACTTTTCAAAAATATTGATGGTCTCTCCTCTCAAATCCAAATTTTGATTTTGCAAACCTAATTGGCATATTGTGTTTTCTCTTTTTAAACATTTTTAAAAATTAAGACCAGGTGAATTAAAAGTCAGAAACAATTTGATTTATTTCAAATCTGTTTTAGACCCATGGATCAAAAACTTCTTTGTCCCAAACTTGAATCTGAAAATACATATTAATTAATGGAATTATTGAAAGGATTATATGAGCATTTATTCTTAGCAGCAAAATTGACTTTTTTATAAAACATGTTTACAATATTTTTGTCGTCAGTCATCTGTAGTGGGATATGCAGCATCTTCAATATTTAAAATATGTTTTATTTTTATTATTTTAGTTTATGACATTTTAAGGCTCACCACGGCAAAAAGTAAAAATGATGAATTGTCGAGAATTGTACAAAACATTCAAAGGGATGATTAAACTTTCATATTTTTGAAATAGGACTTCTTGATGTATTCTAATTATTAAAAATTTATAATTCATTCTATATTTTTATAAGTCTAGCCTTCATTCTACATGATTCATATTTCTAGTCTTTATTCTACATCCACTAAAGTTCAATTTGACTTAGATTTTAAATCTCTAGTATTTTTTGTAACTCTTCATCTATACCCTCGATCTATTATTTATAGAATGGACAATTAACATTATAAAAAGGACTATATGAGCATTTATTCTTAGCAATGAAATTGACTTTTTCATAAAACATGTTTACAATATTTTAGTTGTCAGTCATCTGTGGTGGAATATGCAGAATCTTCAATATTTAAAATATGTTTTATCTTTTTTTTAGTTTATAACATTTGTAATGCTCTCCCCATCGGCAGCAATTAAAAATGTTCAATTGTCAAGAATTGTACAAGCAATTTAAAGGGAAGATTAAACTTTTATATTTTTGAAATTTGCAAAGGACTTTTTGATGTATTCTAATTATTAAAAACAAATAATTCATTCTTTATTTTTATAAGTCTAACCGTAATTCTACATGATACATATTTCTACTATGAATAAATTCTACATAAATTAAGAGTTACAAAAAATATTAGGGATTTAAAATCTAAGTCAAATTGAACTTTGGTGGATGTAGAATAAAGACTAGAAATATGAAGCATGTAGAATGAAGGTATATATAGAATGAATTATTTATTTTATGCCCCTGGAAAGAAAGAAATATGAATTCAAATGTTAACAATATCGAAATAAATAAATACACAAAAATGGTACCTCAATTATATAATATATCTAATATAAAGTTTAAACTTTTAAAAAGTGAATATTAAAGAAAATCTCAAATATTAATACTGGAAGATGATAATTCAAAAGAATGTGGGAATTTCATAGCAAAAAAATTCGCAAAATGATAAATTCAAATAAGCAAGTTAGTCTTGAACCATCCTTCTATCTGTAAAGAACCTATCAATTAGTAATATTTAAAATGGAGATTCATGACGATACTACTACTGTTGAAGGGATAAAGGCAAGAGTAGACCTGCCTATACACTAGAGCATGGACTAAATTTAGACTGTTCCAGGAAAACACGGAAGATTTCTGGAAAAGACAGAATGCTGCAGAGCAGAGCAATGAAAGAATAAATTGTTGTCGCCGCCAAGTAGAATTTCTACTTGGCCTGTATGCTGTGAGGTTGAGGTCCCCGTGAACGACCTCCACTTGTGAGGAATTGAAAGTGAAAATCCAGAACCGTTGTTGAGGTCGTCCTCTATCATCGCTAGCCTTAGGGTTTTCCCGAGTAGCTTCAGTTTGACCTCAGTGGTGAGGATAACTCTTGCTTTCCCCGAGTAGGTCAGCACCTTCATCTTGTACGAGGGTCCCAGGGAGTACATGTATTGAGGTATAGTTGAAAGAGCCGACCTGGAGATGAGGCTGAGTTGACAGCCAGTGTCATACTGTATTCCTATCTTCGTCCCGCCCAGGTTCAAGGTTTCGACCAAGGGAACAGACTGGTTGGCGCTGACCTTGGGGATCGTGACAAAGTGGGCCTGGTTGCTGTGCATGCAAGCCCTCCTGTTCACAGGGACTCCATGTTGCAAGCATCCCTTGGTACACACCCTAGAGGTTCCGTTCGTGAGAGTGAGCTTGCACTTATAACTATTGCCGTGGGCCTGAGTGCAGGTGAAACAGAGGTTATTGTTGGAGATCAACTTGAAGATCTCAGGTGAGCTCAATTTACCAGATCCACAGTGTTTGCTGAGGGAAAAGTGGTTGGCTTCAAACCCCATTATTGTACACATGGCGCAGGGTTTAGGAGGACGGAATCTCTGTGGGTCAGAAGAATTCAGAGGCCGAGGTTTAGGTTTAGAGGTTCCCTGTCTGACCACTTTGACTCCTATGTTTGAGAGAGCAAGGTCGAGGTCANGGGGGGGAGGGGGGAATGGTCAATTATTATATAGTGCTGTGTATTTTGAAGCTTAGTTAGACCGGCGTCATACAAGGTGATGATGGTGGGGGTTGGAAAGCGACAAAATAAATCTTAAACATTATTTCAATTTTCAGTACTCAAACCTGTCTGTGGTTTATTTATCGCAACCAGCATCATGATATTAAAGAGTTTCTAAATTGGCTAAATCGTCAAGCCGGTTGCCTTCTCTGCTCACATGTCTACAAACAGTTCTTGGGCTAGTTTTTGCAACACACTCTTGGACAGTTTTGTTTTTGTGATTTTTGCCCTCCTTGGTCATGGAATCTTCCTATCATGGTCTCAGTAAAAATTTCAAAAAGAAAATAATATTTTTTAACGTCCCAGTATTAGTATAAGCACAAACCAGATTTCTAAATTAAATTAATTATACATTTTTGTCTATGATTTGATTAGATATATATTTGCGAGCACAATGTCAAGTTTTTTATGAATAAATATGTATATTAAGATAATTTTTTTTTTTTAATTCATACATATATAGTTGGGTAGCTTAAATATTTGTTAAGAATAGAATAGCTATTATGAACATATAAACATGCAAATAAGAAAGATTTTTTTACTAGCGCGTTTTTTGAGTGTACTATATAGTGAGTGTATAGCGTTTCATGAGTATAGAGCTTTTTAGGTACACCATTTTCAGATACACAAAATGGTTATTTTACGAGACAGAATTAAGATGAAGGTAATTTTGTTGAGTTTTGCATTAATTTGTTAAATCTTGATCTTCAACCACAAAAATAAATTGTGCACGCAATTTTTTACAAGTGTGGGTAATGAAATTGAAGAATCAAACTGGTGGGACTAGTTTTTATTTCACCACGTATGAGATAACAAAATTAACCTGAGCAGAGCTGAAAACTTTAGAGAAGGGTTAGCCTTAATCCTGGTCTGTTAACTAATCTGGAGATTAATAACAAGGGGAGAACAAGCCATATTTAATCTGAGGATTAAGAAAAAGAGAAGATCGAGCATTGATCTCGATATCCACTAAAGTTTTCAGCTCTGAAAACTTCAGAATGGTATTTCCTTAATCCCGATCTGTAAATTAATATAGAGATTAATAACAAGGGGAGAACACGCCATATTTAATCTGGAAATTAATAAAAAGAGGAGATCGAGCTATGATCTTGATATCCACCATTCTAAAGTTTTCAGCTCTGAGCTGTGAACTTTAGAATGGTGGATATCAAGATTAATGCTTAATTCTCTGTTTTTGCTAATCTCGAGACTAACATAATCTCGAGGTTATGTTAGTCTTGAGATTAAATATCTAGATCAACACATTGGATTCTATAAGACTGCCAGATTGGTTCGTTTTCATGACTGTAAGGGCCTTTCATTAATTTCTCAATCTTTTATTTATTAGTTACATTAGTTAAAATGCAATATACAAAATGGCCGAAAATAAATTCTTGATTTGTTAGAAATTGCGGATTTTTCTCATGGGATAGAATCTATTATTAAGGCTGGCATTGGTCAATGCAATTTACGAACTATATTCCTGCACTCTCATTGGAGAAAATAATGTACGGATATCCAAAGAGAGAGAAAAAGAGTGTATTAAGGACTAAAATTAAAAGTTTCCACAGTGGATATTCGGATTAAGTAGTTGGGATTAAAGGTTATCCATTCTAAAGTTCCCAGCTCTGGTTACATACTAGAAATTTTTTATTTTCAATAAGAGTAGTAATGATTGAACACAATATTGTATGAAATCTTGCGAGCAAAATACTTAAGTTTGACGTAGGGTTTCCAGCGGAATGGATAACTCGTTTCGACCAAATTCCTAAATTTGTGCGGAATTTTCCGTTAATCTGTTTTGTGTAAAACTACGGAATAAGTTTGACACAAATTAAGAGAAAAAAGGCGCAAATATTGCACGACTCTAGTTGGACAAAACTGTTGGGACAATAATGTGGGGTTTGAATAAATTTAAAGAATTTGAGTCGGAACGAAGAGAAATAGTGTGGTCATTAGAGATATGAAAAGTATTATTTATATTGCAGGTCTTCGGAGGAACACTTGTCATTGTAGGACTAGTGCTTTATACTAATTTAGCATTAAAAAGTAAGTAACAATTTTTTTCAAAATAATCCAAACTTAAATATGCTTTAATTTAATAGTAACCTAACAGAAACTATTTAGTAGGAAAAAATTACTTAATCAATTGACCATTAGGCGTTGTATCTAAGAACAACAAATTTAGTCTCTATCAATAAAGTACCAAAGTGAAGGAGATTGAGCAGTGCGCTTGAAAGGTGTCTTTAAGTTCGGAAGAAAAACCTGTTTTGGGATTTTATAGAAAGACATTTCATTCAGGATGGGTTTTTAAACGATGTAATTTATGATTGATAATAGAAGAGAATCTCAGAGACACCTATTGGAGAAAAACGGAACTTGAAAATTTTGTGATGAAGTCGTGAGAATTTCTCAGGAATTTCCGGAGAAATGTTCCTGAGAAATTCCTAGGAATTTCTTGAGAAAAATTCCAGAGAAATTCTCAGAAATTTCTAGAAACTTATTCTCTTATTTAATTCCCCTAAAAATTCGTAAACTTTGTGATCAAGTCCTAAGAATTTCCCAGGACTTTCCGGAGAAGCATTCAGGAGAATTTCTCAGGAATTTCTTGAGGTGAAATTCTAGAGAAATTCCCAGGAATTTCTCGAAACTAATTCTCTTTTTAATTCCCCTAAAAATCTGTAAACTTGGTGACCAAGTACTAAGAATTTCTCAGGAATTTCCGGAGAAGTAACCAGGAGAAATTCTCAGGATTTTCTGGGGGTGAAATTCCGGAGAAATTCCCAGGAGTTTCATGAAACTAAGTTCCCCTAAAAATCTGTAAACATGGTGAGGGTGACTAAGTCCTAAAATTTCTCAGGAATTTCCAGATAAAAATCTGTAAACTTGGTGACCAAGTACTAAGAATTTCTCAGGAATTTCCGGAGAAGTAATCAGGAGAAATTCTCAGGATTTTCTGGGGTGAAAATCCGGAGAAATTCCCAGGAATTTCATGAAACTAAGTTCCCCTAAAAATCTGTAAACATGGTGAGGGTGACTAAGTCCTAAAATTCCTCAGGAATTTCCAGGGAATTATTCTGGAGAAATTCTGAGAAATTTCGTGGGGAAAAATTCTGAAGAATTTCTCAGGATATTCTCGAACTGAGTCTCAAAACTGTGATCCCACAAAAATCTCTCATCTTGGGGACCAATTCTGGAAAATTTCTCGAGAATTTCCTAGGAATCAGTTACAGGAAATGATTCTCGAGAAATTCCTCGGAAATTTCTCAAAGGAAGTCACCACGGCTGGAGAATCTGGGGAAATTCCTCACTGTTGTTACTTGGATAACTTCTGGAGCATAAATTGTCTGCTACTCTGATATGGGCGAGAGGGTTTTTTAACGCGGCACCCTCATTTTTCAACCGATCTGGCTGTAATTTTCAGAGAACCCTCTCTACAGTATATGCATAATAAAGATGGAAACGTTTAACAACAAATTGCAAATTTTTGATTTATAAACCAATCCAGATATCTAATTTAAAGGGAGTGTTTGCAAAACATGAAAAGGGGTATAGGATTACGGGGAAAAGTATTAAATTGTGATCACATACTAATCTTACTTCTATCTGTTGCGTCTATAAGGAGAAAATGGTTAAACACAAAACATATATAAATAATTCAATTCAATTCAAAACAAATCATGCAGATATTACAACTTATAATAATAAAAAAATGTTCGACCCTTTATTATATAGTTAATACTTCGACTCCGTATACGGATATAAGACAGAGATATCACTGGCTGAATCGCAATTATGTTTAATGGCATCATTTGACATAACTTTTTTTCAAGACGTTTCTCAATGTTTTTTTTTACATTTTTTACGTTTTTTATTTTTTTTGGTTTAAGATCAAATTTCATCAATACAATTTTTTTCTTGGTAGTATTTTATGCTTCTAGTGAACTATATGAAATGGAAAAAATGGCAAATTAAAACTTTAAAAGACTTAATTTTTGATGGCATCATATGATGTTATTTTGATGTAATTTTTTCTCTATCAAAATTGTATTTTAACAACGTTAAATAACGTTAATTTAAAATCAAATTAAAAAAAGTATTCATTAATAATTTACACTGCAAACACTTATAAACTCTTCTATTTTTATTTCCCTCTCTTCAAACTCGCCACTTTTCATCAAAAGTGTATACGAAGTATATAATTTTGATATTATAATGTTTTTTCTAAAATTGCTTTGACCACTTATAAGTTATACTTTTAAATGAATTCATTAATTTTGTTGATTAAATTCAGATTTTTTGAATTTGTAACTCTCTACTTTATGTAGATAATAGATAGATGGATAATTGCAAGGTTGTAATGCATGGAAAGTTTATTGCTGTCGCGTATACTCTGCGTACATATTGAAACCAGTTCTCCCTGGGTGGAATTTGTAAAAAAGAATAGATGCATCAGTGTTCGTTTAGTATCCGAGGAGGTTAAAAGCATTAAATTTTGATAATTTTGATAATTTTGATAATTCACATAATAGTTTCCTATGACCAGAATATGTCATTGATTTTTTTTATGTGAAAGATGGATCCCATGTCAGGCTTCGACATCCGTCTTGTGTTTACATTAGCGCCCAGAGACTGTACTGCAGTACAAAAGATTTGTACACTTCTGAAATAACTTTCCTTGCATTACATCCTTGGATAATTGAATAAGTTTCACCATAGGTTATTTGGAGTCAGGCGCAACTATAGTCTAACCATCAACATAATGCACATAATACTCATGATACTTTCCAAGATACTCATTATTATACTTTTTATACTGTCAATGCCGTTTATTCCTTAGTAGCGCTGAGACAAAATTCTCGAAATAGACTTTATCAGTCTCTAGATGAATTCTAATAAATTCCAATGATTATTAAATAGCTCTTCTGCTCTCAGACGTTGAGATTTTTAAAATTTTATTTAGTGTTTATTAGATCTATGCAATTTAAAAAAGAAGTGTGAACAAGAACAGTCTTTGGCGGGGTTCGAACAGGGTTCTGCGGGGTTTGAACATGATTCCGCAGGGTTCGAACAGGGTTCTGCTAACTATATCTGGGTTCGAACAGGATATTGCAGGGTTCATATCCCTAGTTATGCACTTGGTGTGTTTCTGATCTCCGCTTTAATAAACCACATTTTTTTTCTAGTTTTTTGTGAATCAGAGCCACCTACAAGTTCAGTGCTGCCCTCTTTAAATCATATTCCACCACACAAGAAATCAGTGCTGCCCCCTATAAATGCAAAACTGTCGCTGAAAGATGAAAATGGTGTTAGTGAGCTGTCTACAAGTAATATCGAAATCAAAGGAATTGGAATTTTCAAATATTAATCATGAACTTTTCTTAATTTTGCTTGAAACTCAAACATGGATGTAACCTACATAAAATCTAGTCGAGGCAGGCCCGTAATTAGGATTTTAGAAGGGGGGGCAAATTCCTAGAAGTGCAACTGCAGCTNATTCAATTTCATTCAATTTCATTCAATTTCATTCAATTTCATTCAATTTCATTCAATTTCATTCAATTTCATTCAATTTCATTCAATTTCATTCAATTTCATTCAATTTCATTCAATTTCATTCAATTTCATTCAATTTCATTCAATTTCATTCAATTTCATTCAATTTCATTCAATTTCATTCAATTTCATTCAATTTCATTCAATTTCATTCAATTTCATTCAATTTCATTCAATTTCATTCAATTTCATTCAATTTCATTCAATTTCATTCAATTTCATTCAATTTCATTCAATTTCATTCAATTTCATTCAATTTCATTCAATTTCATTCAATTTCATTCAATTTCATTCAATTTCATTCAATTTCATTCAATTTCATTCAATTTCATTCAATTTCATTCAATTTCATTCAATTTCATTCAATTTCATTCAATTTCATTCAATTTCATTCAATTTCATTCAATTTCATTCAATTTCATTCAATTTCATTCAATTTCATTCAATTTCATTCAATTTCATTCAATTTCATTCAATTTCATTCAATTTCATTCAATTTCATTCAATTTCATTCAATTTCATTCAATTTCATTCAATTTCATTCAATTTCATTCAATTTCATTCAATTTCATTCAATTTCATTCAATTTCATTCAATTTCATTCAATTTCATTCAATTTCATTCAATTTCATTCAATTTCATTCAATTTCATTCAATTTCATTCAATTTCATTCAATTTCATTCAATTTCATTCAATTTCATTCAATTTCATTCAATTTCATTCAATTTCATTCAATTTCATTCAATTTCATTCAATTTCATTCAATTTCATTCAATTTCATTCAATTTCATTCAATTTCATTCAATTTCATTCAATTTCATTCAATTTCATTCAATTTCATTCAATTTCATTCAATTTCATTCAATTTCATTCAATTTCATTCAATTTCATTCAATTTCATTCAATTATCGTTTTTGATTGCGGCAGCTGCAAGATAAATTTTGGGAAGAAATTAGAGCATTATTTGATGTGTATAAAAGGGCTAGATGTTGATTCTGTTATATCTGGGTATATATATTATGAAGGTGATTATTTATTTCTGTTTGACGATTGACGTGACATAAAGATTGTTTCCATTAAAAAGTTTTTTTAATTATTCAGAAAAAATAACACGATTTTCTATCCGTGTATTTAAGGTTATTGGGAGAGAGATATGTTACAATTGATGCTAAAAATACTACAAGCTTATCCTAATGCTACATTGCTAGGTAAACATTGTAAAATTTAATTAAGTTTTGAATTAAATAATCAAGAATGTAATGCACGGAAAGTTAATTGCAGTAGCGTATACTCTGCGTACACATTGAAACCAGTTCTCTCTGGGCGGAATTTGTAAACAAGAATTGATGCATCAGTGTTCGTTTAGTATCCGAGGAGGTTAAAAGCAATGAATTTTGATAATTTTGATAATTCACATAATAGTGTCCTATGACCAGAATATTTCATTGATTATTTATCTGAAAGATGGATCCCATGTCAGGCTTCGACATCCGTCTTGTGTTTGCATTACCGATCAGTGACAGTACACTGCAGTACAAAAGATGCGTACACCTCTAAGATAACTTTCCTTGCATTAAATCCTTGTAAATAATAATCTTTTGATAATAAGCGTTTTTAAAAATGTTAAAACTCTAATATTTATGCAAGCAATTTTTTTACAAGGGTGGTTAATTGCAACCTTATGGCGATATTTCAAGCTTAGACTATTTGGTCTCGCTGAATTAACAATCTGAAATATCAAAAGTTTACGACGTTGGGTTGCAAAAATTAGATTGGTCTTAAATTAGGTTGTTATTGTGACAAATTTCTAAAAATATTTTTTTTATTTCGAGTTTTTTTTGTCATTGTAGATGTTGGATCAAATATTGGTATGTTCAGCGTCACTGCTGCTGCTGCAAACTACAGGTAAATGCAGAATATTTCTTAAATTATTTTTTTAATATTTATTTTGATAATTTTTTGTTTTGTTTAGTGTCGTGGCAGTGGATCCGTTCAAAACTAATCTAGCATACATCAGGAATTTGGGCAACATTCAACATTATCAAACAAAATTCAATTTAACTTATTTGGATTAAGGTTAAAATATTGTTATTTATTGCGTATTTTTGAATCATATAATTAAAATAACGTCGTACAGTCGCTGTAAAGGGATGTTCAATAAGTTTTGCGAAATTTTTATAAAGGTACATCCCTATAATTATAAGTATAAACGTCGCTTATTGTAGAAAGGATTTCTTAGGGTTTTATTGTTGTATCTGCGTTTCATCAAACAAATTAGTTTCTTTGCCCAGAACCTTTTTGGAGCAAATAATGTCCAAATCTTTGTCATTTTTCAAATCGTGCTTTACAACTTTGTATGGAGCACCAAACTCATCAAAAATCATTAACTCAGAAGTCTGGCAAAATTGGTTTGAGAAATCTTCAATTGTGTCGACTATTTGTGGGGAATTCGCGGTTTTATTCCTTGTGTTGCCAACATTCTNTTTCATTCAATTTCATTCAATTTCATTCAATTTCATTCAATTTCATTCAATTTCATTCAATTTCATTCAATTTCATTCAATTTCATTCAATTTCATTCAATTTCATTCAATTTCATTCAATTTCATTCAATTTCATTCAATTTCATTCAATTTCATTCAATTTCATTCAATTTCATTCAATTTCATTCAATTTCATTCAATTTCATTCAATTTCATTCAATTTCATTCAATTATCGTTTTTGATTGCGGCAGCTGCAAGATAAATTTTGGGAAGAAATTAGAGCATTATTTGATGTGTATAAAAGGGCTAGATGTTGATTCTGTTATATCTGGGTATATATATTATGAAGGTGATTATTTATTTCTGTTTGACGATTGACGTGACATAAAGATTGTTTCCATTAAAAAGTTTTTTTTAATTATTCAGAAACAATAACACGATTTTCTATCCGTGTAATTAAGGTTATTGGGAGAGAGATATGTTACAATTGATGCTAAAAATACTACAAGCTTATCCTAATGCTACATTGCTGGGTAAACATTGTAAAATTTAATTAATTTTTTAATTAAATAATAATCTTTTGATAATAAGGTCTTTAAAAATGTTAAAACTCTAATAGAATTAATTATACAGAGGTTAAAACTGTTTATTAAAATAGTAAAATCTTTTTTCTGGCTTTTTTTACTGAAAAAAAATGTTGATTATAGTTAGATTAGGTCTGCTATATATATGGTTATAAAGCAAAGTTATTAGAGATTTTAGAAAACTAAATAATCATCAAATATAATTATAAGGTAAACAAACATTCTCCTCAATTCAAACTTAAATTTTCTATTTTCTATAAAATTGCAACCTGGTAAACCAATGGCATTTCAAAGTGTTTTTTTAGATACTTAACCTAACAGATTTCATAGTTTGAAATATCAATGCTTTTATGACATTTATGCAAGCAATTTTTTAACAAGGGTGGTTAATTGCAACCTTATGGCGATATTTCAAGCTTAGACTATTTGGTCTCGCTGAATTAACAATCTGAAATATCAAAAGTTTACGACGTTGGGTTGCAAAAATAAAGATATTAGATTGGTCTTAAATTAGGTTGTTATTGTGACAAATTTCTAAAAATATTTTTTTTATTTTCGAGTTTTTTTGTCATTTTAGATGTTGGATCAAATATTGGTATGTTCAGCGTCACTGCTGCTGCTGCAAACTACAGGTAAATGCAGAATATTTCTTAAATTATTTTTTTAATATTTATTTTGATAATTTTTTGTTTTGTTTAGTGTCGTGGCAGTGGATCCGTTCAAAACTAATCTAGCATACATCAGGAATTTGGGCAACATTCAACATTATCAAACAAAATTCAATTTAACTTATTTGGATTAAGGTTAAAATATTGTTATTTATTGCGTATTTTTGAATCATATAATTAAAATAACGTCGTACAGTCGCTGTAAAGGGATGTTCAATAAGTTTTGCGAAATTTTTATAAAGGTACATCCCTATAATTATAAGTATAAACGTCGCTTATTGTAGAAAGGATTTCTTAGGGTTTTATTGTTGTATCTGCGTTTCATCAAACAAATTAGTTTCTTTGCCCAGAGCCTTTTTGGAGCAAATGTTGTCCAAATCTTTGTCATTTTTCAAATCGTGCTTTACAACTTTGTATGGAGCACCAAACTCATCAAAAATCATAAACTCAGAAGTCTGGCAAAATTGGTTTGAGAAATCTTCAATTGTGTCGACTATTTGTGGGGAATTCGCGGTTTTATTCCTTGTGTTGCCAACATTCTCACCTTGTACATATCATTTCTAATGCATTTTGTATCATTTTAAAGGTGTCTGCAATTTGTATTTGGAAAGTTTTAGAACAAATTTTTGTGTATTGAGCACCACAAGTGTTACTGTCCTGTCGAAACATTTTTAAAAATCCCGTGTAGTACAACCTGCAAGCAGGAAAAGGTGGATTAAGTAAAAAAAAAAGTCTGATTGTGGAAGACGATGCCTGGCCGCGTTAAACAAGTTCCACAAGATTCAACAGAATGAGATAGAACGGATACGGGGCATTGTACTGACGGACAGTCTAACACGTGTGATATTGATATAGACTCATGTTCTGAACCCTCTAGTAATAAGTTATAAGAAATATAGATACTGGAAGTACTTTATGCGTTTTTATTAGAGTCTGACTCACGTCCTCTATATGATAATAAATAAATGGGAGAAGACAACCAGGGGATATACAGTGAGCTTTGAAAAAAAATACAGAGCTGAGGCCTAAGACGTCTAGAAATTAAAAAATCGCAAAACTTAATGAACATACCTCGTACCAACAATGTTTTTGTCTTAATCTCTGTTTAATCCTGAGTTTGCTCTGTATACAAGACTAAGCACTGTACTGCACGGAAGCCAAGATAATGTACGGTACATACCTCATACAATCAGGTTCATTTTGTTCATTTAATCAAAAGATAAAGATTGTATTTAAGTTATAATTAAATATACAGAGTGATCCATATCATATTGGAATATCTTCAAGGCAACTTACTGAAGAACCATGCATTCTGTTTCACGTCAATCTAAAGTAAATTGCACGTAATACTGAAATATTAAGTGTTTTCATAACTCTTGTTATTAAAGAGATATTGAGATGAACAAAAATTTTTTTAAGGGGAATTGAGTCTTTGTCACAAAATATGATTTTCTAATCTCTGTATCTTTGTAATCCAATGCCGTAGACCTAGATATTTTAAACTATTAATTCCAATTAATCTAAGTTTGAAATATCAAAGGTTTACACCATCAGTTGGAAGAAATATAAGTATTAGAAAATCAGAGTTTGTTACAAAGACTCCATTCCTTTCTAACATTTAACTGGATAAATTTACATGTGCGTAAAATCAAAATTAGACAAGCTATGGGTCTAATAGATCGTAGAATAAAATCGTTCGTGTTGTAAATAAAACGACGTTTTTTTAAATTAATACAAAAGAAAAGTTAGTTCAATAAAAGTGCTATGGGTTTTTTAAAAAATTGTTTGAAAAAATCGTTCGTTTAGTAAAAATACGATAGTTTTTATTCCAAAATCTTTCGTCTGTTCAATAAAAACACTATAGTTTTTTTTAAGATCGTTCGAACGATTTTAAATCGCTCTCTTTTTTCGGTCGATTACACTAGATTTTTTATTTCTGTGAACGGTCTAAGTCGTTTCTCTATCGTTTGTTCACAAGAAATATGCCCATCTCTAGTTTATTCCAAATATGCCCATCTCTAGTTGTATCCCAAATATGCCCATCTCTAGTTAGTTGTATCCCAAAAATCCCAATTTAGAGCTATCCACGCTCCAATATGACATGACAAATAATGAATAAATCGATTATTTTGGTAATATAAAAGTGGAAGTTAGCTTGGTTTCAAAATTAATAATTTTGATATAAAAGCTACTTTTGTTTTATATTTTAGCATAATTGTTAACCTCTGGTTTTCATTGGAAAAAGGACCAGTCAAAATTGAAAAAAATATATTTGAGATGGAAAAAAACCTTGGTAAAAAATGTATTATTTAAGGTGCAACACCCTTTGTCACTGCAGACGTTGCTAGAACCAAACCGGTAATCTTATGTTTTTTTTTTTACAAAATCCTAACATGGAATTTATTGAAATGTGGAACATTTTTAAATGGAAAAAACGGAACTGATCACACTCGCCTAAAATTCAAGATTGTAATCCTGATAGGTTTGGATCCGGATGTCGGGGGACCATGAATATTTTAACGATGAATTATTTTAGCTTAAATAGCCAAACTTAGAAATATCAAAGGTTTGCATAATCAGGTTGCAAAGAACTGGTTAGAAATTTTCTACAAATTTTGATTTTCCATTTTCATATATCTTTACAACCTGATGTCGTAGACCTTTAATCAAAGGTTTGCATCATGGAAAAATGTGTGTCGAATGTTTTGTTCGTTAAAACATCCAACAGAAATGAAAAACGCAATTTAATCCAACTGCAATTTTTTTGTCAGAACATTCCTTGCATGGTATGTTTTAACAATGAAAATTTCCCTGTATGAAAATTAAAGGACTGCAGTATGATTTTGGTGAATTATATTGTAGTAATAAGCCTCGTGTGTCAAAAATAATTTTAATTTCAAATGTTTTTAACTTTCCCAAAAATATGTTAATTTCCATATGCAACCTATTTGAACCCTAAACTTCACACAAGAAATTACTTTGCAATCGTGATGTCATACTTTTGTCTAGAAATACCCTGTTGAAAATAACTTAAAAACACATTGTTTCTAACTTTGAAATGAAAATAAAAGACGACGAAATACATTTGAATCCCTGCACTGTTGATACTAGAAATGGGAATTTAATTTTCAACTTAAGATGCAACTTCTAGAAGAAGAGATTCTGATGCATAGTTTAAAACTAATGAGCTGATCACTATTTGGAGGGAGGAAGTGCAACCACACCAATTTGTATCTCAAAAATCTGTTTTGCAGCAAGCGCTATGAATAATTTATAAACTCCAACCACAATTAATTGTGTTTAAGAAAAAAAATCCTTTTTAACTTTTAAGACTGTGTGGTACTTAGGATACTGTAGGTACTGGATGGAATCGGGGTACTAGGGGGTACTGCGGGGTACTCTTCTGGGTACTGAGTGGTACTGGGAGGTACTGGTGGGAACTTGGGGGTCCTGGGTGATACTGCGGGGAAATTTGTGGTAATAAGGGGTACTGCAGGGTACACCGAGGTACTGTTAGGTACTATGGGGTACTGTTAGGTACTGTGTGGGGNTGTTTTACATGAATGAAAATAATACAAAACTAGAGTAAAGTGATACCCAGAAATGCTTTATAACGGTATTAAATATTTTTGTTTAAAGATATCTACTAGATGTAAAGCAATATTTATCAATACTTATTTTGACTTAAACTCTTACCTAAATGAATTTAGAAAAAATATTCCGGTTTAAGAAAGTTTTTAATAGATATTTGCAACCATTAAAAATCAAACTTTATCAGATTTATAAGAAGTTTTAAAAAATATGCAACAAAAAAATGTGTGACACACCTAGGCTAAGTTTGTCAATATATTTAAACAAAAACATATTGCAGTCCTTAAATGATCATACAGGGAAATCTGTATCTTTATAAACATAAAAGGGAAAGTTCTGACACCTCCAGGAAACTTTAGCTCAACTCATAAAATTTTATGATGGCCCCTTCAACAATGCACTTTTTCTATATTTATTCTATTTTCTATTTATTTGAGTTAAATGTATTAATTACTTGGCGAAGCACTTTAATTTTATAATTTCTATATCTTTGCAACCTGAGCACGGGTTTAATGAATTTTAGCTAGGTCTAGAGACGGTTCAACCACTTATCTTGAATCGGTTATTAAGGATTTGTCCATGTCCTATAGATTAAATCTAGCTTAAATTCATTAAATTATTTCCCTCGTGTAGTAAATCGTTGATATTTCAAGCTTTGATTACTCGATGTATAAAACACTAAAAAAATCATAGTTTGAAATATCAAGACACCAAGATTTAAAGGTATACAGATTGGAAAAATAGAGAATGAGACAAGTAATCCGTTTCTTTATTTGATTTAATTTAATTTGATTTAAGAGTGAAGAGATAGGAGAAGGGGTAGAGTCAATAACATTTAACGAACTTCTTGATGTTGTGCATACTGATACAGTTATAGTTAAAATGGACATCCAGGGAGCAGAATGTAAGGTATCTACATTTTTCTAGGCTCCAACAAATTTCCATTAACCTTTCCTTGGGAATTCACCAATAATGGTAGAAAAATGTGCAAAATCTGAAAAATTTAGTGAAATATTTTTATTCTTTTTAATTTTTTTTTAAGGATCAGATTCCTTCAGTTTACCTACAGTGAAACCCTTAATAACGAATACATCGAAAGAATTCATCAAATGTCGTATTCTTCACTTTCTGATAATGGAATGTTGCAGATATTTAGTTTTTTAATTAAATGATTATATGGAACTCTTTAAAACTGTTCCCGCATATTCATGGCTATTTATTTATTTTCGCAAATACTTAAATTTATATAAAACTCATTGAAAAATTGTAAAGTCGACATTTGATAAAATCTTCCGATGTATTCGTTACTAAGGGTTTCACTGTATAAAAATTCTAGGCCCTGATACCTTTCCTGCAGAAAAAGATAAAGGAAATAAAAAACTTCTGAAAACAATAAATCCAGGCATTAAAGGGATTGTTCATGTAATTTCAAATATCCCTGTTTTTCTTTCAGATAACTAATAATTTATTTTTGTGGTTTCTAAAATGGAAATCAATTACTTCGCCAGTCCCTTGACGTGAAAAGGACAACCCTCAGATAATGAAGTATAGAGTATTCCTTTCAGCCCGGACAGCTACTCTACTCTTACTTTACAATCTACATTTAATATATATGGATACTTCTATTTAAAGGGACTGTAAGCGTATAATTTCAAATGACATGCAAATATTACAATGCCCGGTATACAACAGTATCCGTAAAACCTTAATCTAATAAAAAATGTGTAAAATACCGTCGTTTTTCTGACTCGAAATGTATTTAATTCTGAAAATTTCTCCAAGTTTGTGCAAGAAAAGTGCAAGTCACTTTTTAAGAGAAACCACAAAAGAAAATAACAGTTTAAAGAAACTAAAACATAGAAATCATACTTAATTAGACAAAGATTTAAATGGTACTGATGTAAATCGGACCAAAGGCGTAGTTTAGGATTTCATATGGGGGAGGGGGAATTTAAATATTTTAAATTTTAAATTTTACTCCCGCCCCCTTAAAAATATACAGTCAACAAGTTATGGGTTTCAAGCAAAGAGAATAGAATATATATTAGAGGGGAATTTAGAGAATCTCTCGGTATGAAATTTTTCAGTCCCTTTCAGCCTAAAAGGGAGTTCAAAGTGGACAAATCATTTAAATGTTCACAAATTATATGCAGTAGAGCACATTTATACAGTATGTTCCCTAGACTATCCATTTCAATTTCGAATTTTTTTTAAGCTGTTAAATAAACTTTATAATGAATTAGGTGAACAAAAAACATTTATAGTTATAACGGAAAATCATCGTTTGTAAAGTGAAATGATCATTAGTCAGTTATGAAACCCGCCTAAATTATATTAATTTGAGATTTTCTACAAAATGATATTCCAGAGCCCAAAAGGTTATATAGCATAAATAAGTGAAGTACACCTGCAGTATGAAAACAGTACAACAAAATGGCCGTTTTACACTTTTTTCTAGTAAATTCCCCTCCAATATATATTCTATTCTCTTTGGTTTCAAGTTGGGTTTGATTTCAATTTTCCGATCATTTCTGGCATTGAGGGATTCGATATCAGATAAAAAGCATCATTGCCTACCTTTTACCTTTCACCTTTCTTATTCATTTCCTATGATATAATCACTATTAACATTAACTACATTTATGTAACTAGATTTATTTTAATTATTAGTAATATATTTTATATATATTTAGGGTAACACATGAAAGAGGTTAAATTTTTTTTGGGGGGTGCATAGGTTCAATTGGTGATGTGATCCAATATTAGCATATTGTGAAAGTTTTTGGTTGATCGGTGCATTGCATATGGTACAGTCGTCTTCGGTTTTTCGAAAAAAACCTAGATTTTTCATTTTATTAAATTTTTCTAAAAGCAAAAAGTTTCAAATGTTTAATGAACACTTTCTGAAAAAAGCTAAATGAAGTAAAGCTGCATGTTTTTAAGTGTTCAGGAGGTGTTTTCAGATATTTTAGGTAAAGGTACAGTTCTCAGAATATATATAATATAGAATAACAGGTGGCAGCATTTGGTTTGGGAAGTGTTGGACTGTGGAGGTTATGCAGTAAAATACATAAATGTACAGATGTGGTTAGGTGGAAATTTTTAACAAGCTGAGTATTCTTTGAAAATATTGCATATTTGAGCAAACTCATCAACTAGGAATTTCTGAAATTTTTTAAATAACGATATAAGTCGCAGTAACGAAAAAGCAGGAATTAACGAAATACGCAAAAACCAAGATTTTCTTAAGAATTTGCGCGAAATAGCTTTTGCACATCAAAGCAAAATTATATCAAAATTTCGTGCAATTTTTACTCGACACTTACAGTGAAACTTTTAATAACGGATATATCGGAAGAATTTATCAAATGTCGTCTTGACAATTTTTCAATGAGTTTTATACTATATTTCGTAAATTTCAGTATTTGCGAAAATAAATAAATAGCTCTGAATATGCGGGTACAGTTATAAAGAGTTCCATATAATCATTTAATAAAAAAAACTAAATATCTGCAACATTCCATTATCAGAAAGTAGAGAATACGACATTTGATGAAATCTTTCGATGTATTCGTTATTTTGGGTTTCACTGTAAAAATAATGAAAGCATGTTTTAAATGTCGTTTTACTTTTCTGAGAATTTGAATTTCTATTATTTTTAAAATATGTTTATTATGCCCAAAAAATTAATTATATGCCAATCATTTTCAAATCATCTGCTCTCAGGGCTTTTAAGGTTTAGAAAATGCGACCATCAAAACCGGGATTGATTTGTTCCATGCAATGTGCAGTTACATCAAAAAAGTAAATTGATAACCTCCTCATTGTGACCAATTTCATCGGGTTTAATGATTTTCTGGCCTTATTCTAATTTTAAAAATCTTTATTTTTATTTTTCTTGTTATTATCAAAAATGATAATGTTACTGAGTACTGACAATGTAATCTTTGATATTAATGTGCAACTCTAAATGTGCAATTGCTTATTTTTACAAAAAATTCCATGCATGTATGCAATTGTTCACAAATGAATATGATACGTACGTGTCATGCATAAAATTATAAATGTGGTTAATATATATCATGCATGTCATTTACTATTTTAAACAATAGTTAATTTAATATTAAAATCGTTAGCAACAACAAAAATTCTTAACACGGACGTGCATGTGAACATTAAACAATATTAATAAATTTATTTTAACAATAAGTTTTTGAAAATTTGCACTTATTACATAACATATGTTGAAAAATAAGTATTCAATACGATACTGAGCATTTTAGACCTCAACCTTTTTAATATTTGTCAACTTGGATATTTTCTACAACACAATGTTAATTATCCAGCTGAGCAAACATTTTGTTGTTTCACATCTAAATTTAAATCTTTCATGCAACAATGTAATCTAAATAAGTTTGGTTTAATTTAAACATGCATTAATAATTAAAAATTAAATTAGAGAATCACTAAACGTGAAGATTTACGGGAACAGTTTTAAAGAGCCCCATACAATCATTTAATTAAAAAAACTAAATATCTGCAACATTCCATTATTAGAAAGTGAAGAATACGACATTTGATAAATTCTTTCGATGTATGGCTTATTTGGGGTTTAACGGTAGAATTAAAGGATATGCTAGCGTAGGGCGTTTTGAAAATGTATTGGTGTCATATGCATGTTCATTTAGAAAAACGTTTACTTTTAGCCAGTTTTGCCCCCCATAACCGATAGGAATCTCATTTTTGAAAGTAAGAAAAGCCGAGCCCACCCCCCTAAAAAAATGGTATGCGCAAATAAAAATTGAAGTCATGACTCCCGAGTTATATCCTAATTATGAAATCCACTAGAACACCAAACCACCCCGCTTATCATTGAAGTACACTTTGACCCCTAGAACTGTACAATACAGGGTGATTTTGCATAAATACGATGTTTATTTATTTATCTATGGGGTCACTTGAAATTAGGCTTACAGCCCCGTTAAATATATAAAACTAAAAAAATGTTTCCGTAAATACTTTGAAAGCAAAATTTACTGAGTAAAGATTACGATTTTTTCTCCATGAGTTCAAAAAATAGCATTCAAGATCATATGCTAATTTATTACATTGAAAGTTTTTTTTTATTTCCCGAAGACAAAATACATTCCATATATAATAATGGAATGGCAATGGATTACATACAATATGATGGGACTGTGCCCAGACATTCAACCTCTTATAAAGGTAACAACTGAACATCACTTGGGCATTATATGTATGCAAAAATATTTCACATTTTTAACATTGCCAAAAATAAAACTGAGAAAAAAAATCAAAAATTGATAGATCCCGCTGCCGAAAAGATGTAACAACCAAATTAGTTGAATTTTTTCGATCGAGTAAAAAACACAAAAATTTTCATGTTTTACAAATGTCGCTGGATTTTCTTTATTTATCTTTTTAATTGATTTTAAATAGCTAGATTTGTTGAAAACTGATTTTGGTTTACGATAAACTTTAACCAGGACTTTGAAATAAAAGAACAACATAAAAGATAATTCAAATCATTTCATTTGGTTCATTTTTAGCATTTTCTGTTGGGATCAAAATTTGGCTTAAGCGCACGAACAAAGTATTAGGTTTTGTTCAAACACTTGGGCATATCAAGGATAGAGTATGATCTCGTCTAACTCTAGAAAATGAGGCGCTTAATTTTAAAAGTTAGGTCGTGGTTAGGGCCGCCATCTAAATTGCCTCGTAAGCATCCGTGGAAGAATCAAATTTTATTAAGTCCTTAATATCGAGTGCATTTTTAAAAATTTCCGGAAGTTTTAGATTCTGAACCAGACATAAAAAATATTAATCTTAGTTTATTATTGACAACTCCAAGTACCAATACTTCCCACAGTTCCACACTTCCATCAGTTCCACACTTCAACACTTCAACACTTCAATACTTCAACACTTCAACACTTCAACACTTCAACACTTCAACACTTCAACACTTCAATACTTCAACACTTCAATACTTCAACACTTCAACACTTCAATACTTCAACACTTCAATACTTCAAAATTTCAAAACTTTAAACTCCTAAACTCCTAAACTTTTTATAACTCCATGAATAAATGCAAAAACATTTAAAAATTGCTATATCAATTTTGAAAAGAAAAAATGGTCGCATTAATATATTCCTCGATAGAACCCAAATACAAGATTAGTACATGAATATTTAAAAATATGTCCGAACTGTATAAACTGGTTTTAGGACCCGGTCCGGATTAGACGAGATGATACTCTATCATAAAAAGTATTTCTTAAACAGTTAAACTTTAAAATGGTATTAGAAAAAAATAATTACATGATTTTAACATATTCTTAAAATCTTTGTTGTTGTGACCGGCCCCCCGTTTTTTAGGCATTTCTGGACAATGGTTACTTTCCTGCCAATGTTACTACAAGACATGAACTAGAGTAAGTCAATTTTTATTTACAATTTTTCACAATATACCGAGATTTTTTATTAAAACAGAGCTTTTAAAAATCCTTCTATAATTGGTACATTGAAATTTAGCTTTGCAAGTTAGTAAAAAATTTCTCTTTTACCGAGGATCTTAAAGAATTTTTTTGACAAATTGTTCTCATGAACCCATGGAAAATAAAAATCTAAGTATTTAGTTGTATTTTTCTAGTATTGAAACTCAGAAGACCTGGTATGATGTACTTTGGGTTCATCAGGATGCCATACATTAGAAAAAGTTCTACATAAATGGACTGATTACTCCTCTTTGCTTTTGAATGATAAAAAGGATATATTGCTCCTAAATGATAAAAAATAAGATATATTGCGCTTCTGAATGATTGAAAAAAAAACAGTTTTTAAGAAAGCTGTTAGCTTTTTTACACTAAGATTTGAGAACACCTTGATATTTTAGGATGGACAAAATCAAAATAAACTATTTTATATTTTAACTTTTTTAAGATTTATAACAGTTTGATAGATAGCCAGATAATTACTCCAATATCTCAATTACATTGCTTCATAGCTTTTTAAAAATCTCCCCCAGGGATTGTCAACCCTATTGAAAATGTACATAATAACCCAATTTCCATAACTTGCTCAAACAAAGAATTCTTTCAGTCATATACAGTTAAACTACTTCTGCATCCATTGCTTAATTCCAAACTCTAAATAATTATTTTACTTACAATTTAAAGAAAAAAACTTTTAAATCTTAAGCAAAGTTCTTTAAGCCCGTTTCACACCAAGATAAAAATGAAGGAGGGGGGCTACCAAGAAATACGGGCAGCTTACACAAAATATTTCGGGCACCAATAATGGATTTCTTAAAAGAAAAATTATTTTATTTTATATCATTTTAAAGTTAAGTATTTGCTAGAAAATTGTTTCTGTTTAAAATATTAGTCTTACCATCACAAAAGAGTTAAAAACTGTGGATTAAAAAGAATCGCATACTGAGAAATTATTATTTATTATTTACATGGTTTTTTGTTTAGCTTGTAATAATAAAATTGTGATAATTTTTAATTGTTGAATATTATTGTTAAAAATATAAATATTAAGTTAAAAACGGCTTTAGAGTGTATTTTTATGTATATCAATGTTTTCTGTTACTACTTCTAGAGTATTTTCTCCCCACCTAGAGCCAAAACAACATGGATGAACAAAAGTGAACAATTTAAGATTTTATAATTTTTGAGAAAAAAGTGTCAACAGCTACTATGTTTTTTTCAAATTAATATTTTTTTACCCCAAAAATATTTTAAAAGAAATCAAATTTCAAAAACTTAGCTTTAAGCTTAAGGATTAAAAAAAGTTTTAAGTAAGGATAAAAAAAAAATTTTCTCAAATTTTGAAATTTTGAAAGTTTTGGAGCCGTTTAACTCCGACCCAAAAAAATTGTAAAATGAAATATGTTTTATCTTAAACTTTGAACTGTGTGCAAAATTTCAGCCAAATCAGAAATGGCCACTTCCATAATTGTCAAAAAATTGTTCCTTTTGTTTTGAAATGACCCAACGGCTAATTCCGTTCCTGAACAATTTCAAAATTAACGATTTTGCAATTCTTACACTATGTCAAATGTTGATGCAAAAAAAAGCATAAACGATCCAAAAACGAATTTGTTTATGCAGTCGTTTTTGATTAATTTTTTCTTTGCTTAGGATTAAATTATTGCAAAGTCTAATAATCTCAAACTTCTCAGAATACTATTTTGAAAAGTTTAAAAAAAACACGAACCAAATTACGATTAACAGCTGCACCAAAGGGATTTAGTCAGCATTGGAATCGGCCGGCTCTAGCCTATGAAACATTTTCTTACAGTTTTATCATGAGCTAACGAAAAAAAAACTTCATATTGGAACCTATGTCTCATGTTGAAGAACATGTAACTTAATGAAGAAAAGAAAAACTAAAATCATCTCATTGTTAATAATTATCATATTTATTCTTCTATTTTGTGGATTACAATCTTAAAACAACATGGAAGATTTCTGAAAAATAAATCATCATTATTTGTTGAGCTTAAACTCTCACTTCCCGTCATTGGATTTCAACCTGTTACATTTGTTTGGAAGATCAGATTGCAAAATTATTAAATTAAAATTTTGGCTAAATTTCTCTCATTTCTTTATGTATTAAAATATGTATTTTTTTTGCACATTTTTAATACATAGCTGGATTTTCACAATTTTCACTGCGGTAATTAGATTATGCATCATTTTTCATGTTTGTGAGTTTTGTTGCACTCTGTCATTTCACCGTAGGTCGTTTTACCATTGGTTGCCTTTTTAGTTTTTGTCCATTTATCGTTTGACCCTATATTGTTTGTCCATTAATTGGTTGAACCTATATGTCAGGTTCTAAATTGTAACCTGAAATCTTTATTGGGAGATTCTGTAGAATAAATGAAATAATTCATGAAATAATCCTGAGCTAGAAACTTTTGAATGGTGGATATCGGGATTAATTTCTGATCCACTCTTTTTCTTAACCTCGAGATTGAATAATGCTTGTTCTCCTCTTGTAATTAATCTCCAGATTAATTAACAGATCGGGATTAAGAGTATTACATTCTAAAGTTTTCAGCACTGAACAATTTATAAAATATCGGTCTTCAACACCGTTAATATAATTGAGATCGTTTGTAAACGGTAACTTTAAGATTTCTTTTTTACCCATATTGAGGCGGGGTTCTGAATCTATGTATAGTTCGGGTTCAAGAGAGGTTTGAAACAAACAAAAAAAAATAGTTTTTGACAAATGTTTAGATGTGAGTGTGACACTTGGCTTCTTTCAAGGGCTTTTAAAAAAACTCTTACAGATTACAGCTTTCTCAGTAGGTATCACTATACTAAATCAAAGAATTATTTAAAAAGACGATATCCAATTCGTCACTGAATTCCCATGTTTATTGGGACACCCTGTATATTTGTTGATTATATATATCAGAGGGGCATATATATCTTGAAAATTGTTCCCCCTTTTTAAAAAAAAATTTTCCTCAAAAATGAGATATGTTTGCGCGGATTTTTGTTTAAAAAATGTTGAAAATTATGAAAAAAAAACTTGCCTTATAATGTGAAATTTTTCCACACACCATAAAAATAATTTCATAAATGAGGCCCCCCTGTTCGTTCCCCTCGGGGGGGGGGGCACGTGCGACGAGTCCACCCCGCACTCTCTCGTACCCCTGTCCCAACCCTATGATTTAATAATAAAAACAAACAAACCGAGAACACTGAAAATGATAAACGTTAAATTCTGAAAAACAAAAGAATATCTAAAAAGTTAGCAAATAAATTTATTTTTACGATATTGCTTTAAAATTAAATAGTACAGCATACAATATATAAATCAGATTGTTCTAGAGCTGTTTTAATGGAAAAGATGTTTTTTTTTCATGAGTAAAATGGCTCAAATTCTTTTTAGAAAACAAATGTTTTTTTTTCTAAAATTGAAGCAGCTGATTTTTCTAAGATTGTGGCAGCTGACTTTTTTAAAGAAGATAAACATCTGAATTCTTTTGTAAAAAAACAGCTTACATATTTTCTGTATAGAACAGAAGATTTAAATTATTTAAGAAATTACTACGGATGAGATTAAATACAAACAATGTCAAATTTGAAAAGAATACGAATTTACTGAGAACAATGCTATTGAAATTAGTACAATAATTTGTACTTCTCCTTAGTTTACGCCATAAATATTCGCAAGAATACTTTAGGCAGATAGCGCCGTTTCTCAATTCATATGTTGAGTTTTAACTATAATTAGGATGAGCATCGTTTACAGAGAACAAGTGTTGACAATTTTTTTGGCTTACAAATACAGCTCTTTATTACCTTGTTGTTAAACACAAAAAAAAGGGAGAACCCCACTAGATTCGAATTTGAAAAAAGAAATTAAGAAATGAGCAAAAATCTAGCACGAGAAGAATTTCATTTTTGAGATAGACATAATAATAAATGTGAATGAAAATCTTTTAATCTTTTAAAGGTTTGAAAAAATCATTTTGAAAGGGTTCAAGCGATTAAGCAAAGTAGTTTAAAAGTTTAATCAAATTTTGCAAGTTACAAAGTTTAAATAATTTACTTTTAAATTTAAATACAATTATATATAATAAACTTTATAGAAATCCATGCCGGAACTTTGGATTTAGAACAAAACAAGATTTTTATTTCTCACTTTTTTAAGACGCCCAAATCTTTGGGGTTTAACCGAAACTTCTGTTACACTTTACACACTGTTTTTCTTTGAGCATGCAACAGGCAATAATACCAAATGGGAATAAAAGAACAGCTAGAACAACACCTAAAAGAAAGAAAAAAAAATTATTACTTAACAATATGGCTCGAAGCATTGTAATACTACCGATTTTGCAACAGAAGTGACGGAACTGATCTAAGTTTTAAGATTTAAACATAAACATTATAAACTTAAAAACTGTGATACGAAAGAATAATTGTCCTCAATATTTACCTATTGGAGGATAATTGTCCTCTATATTTACCAATTGGAGGATAATATGTCCTCTATATTTACCCACTGGAGGATAATATGTTCTCTATATTTACCAATTGGAGGATAGTATGTTCTCTATATTTACCAATTGGAGGATAATATGTCCTCTATATTTACCTGCTGGAGGATAATTGTCCTCTATATTTACCTACTGGAGGATAATATGGTCTCTATATTTACCCACTGGAGGATAATATGTTCTCTATATTTACCAATTGGAGGATAATATGGTCTCTATATTTACCTATTGGAGGATAATTGTCCTCTATATTTACCAATTGGAGGATAATATGTCCTCTATATTTACCCACTGGAGGATAATATGTTCTCTATATTTACCTACTGGAGGATAATATGTCCTCTATATTTATCTGCTTGAGGATAATATGTCCTTTATATTTACCAATTGGAGGATAATATGGTCTCTATATTTACCTACTGGAGGATAATATGTCCTTTATATTTACCAATTGGAGGATAATTGTCCTCTATATTTACCAATTGGAGGATAATATGCCCTATATATATTTACCTACAGGAGTATACTATATTTACCAACTATGAGACAATTAAAACAAGTTATATGCTTTGCATTAGATTTCTTTCTAATTTATTAACACAGTTCTTGGCAGAAATTTATTTTCCATTGCAAATGATTGTTCTGTAAATCTTTCTGATCTTACTAAAATGTTATTTAAGAAACAAATGAAATACTTTGATGCCCATTGGACCATGCGTGGAAAGTTCCAGTTATACAAGAACTTTTAAATACATGAACGAATAATTTATATGTTGAAGGATTCGATGATTACGTAAAAACTGAAATGATAAATATTTTATGTAATGAGTAATGATCAATGTCGCCTTTTTCATAATTTTGCTCATTTTCCTTTTTTCTTTTGTAAAATTATATATTCAAAAATTTATATAAACAAATTTAAACTACACCATTTATATGTGTATTTATATCTTTGTTTATGAATAAATCTTTATAAAAGTAATAATATGTCCTCTATATTTACCCACTGGAGGATAATATGTTCTCTATATTTACTTACTTGAGGATAATATGGTCTCTATATTTGCCTACTGGAGGATAATATGTTCTGTATATTTACTTACTGGAGGATAATATGGTCTCTATATTTACCTACTGGAGGATAATATGTTCTGTATATTTACCAATTGGAGGATAATATGTCCTCTATATTTACCTACTGGAGGATAATATGCTCTCTATATTTACTTACTGGAGGATAATATGTTCTCCATATTTACTTACTGGAGGATAATATGTTCTCTATATTTACCTACTGGAGGATAATATGTTCTCTATATTTACCAATTGGAGGATAATATGTTCTCTATATTTACCTACTGGAGGATAATATGTTCTCTATATTTACCTACTGGAGGATAATTGTTCTCTATATTTACCTACTGGAGGATAATTGTCCTCTATATCTCCTCCGCAGTAAGTACAGTTTGATCTAAAAACATGTAATTATAAGTTAAAGCATGACATTATCATTAAGTCGAAGCAACGTCAATTGGTTAGGTGGAAATTTTTAACAAGCTGAGTATTCTTTGAAAATATTGCATATTTGAACAAACTCATCAACAATGAATTTCTGAAATTTTTTAAATAACGATATAGGTCGAAGTAACGAAATAGCAGGAATTAACGAAATACGCAAAAACCAAGATTTTCTTTGCACGAAATAGTTTTTGCGCATAAAAGCAAAATTATATCAAAATTTCGTGCAATTTTTACTCGACACTTAGAAATAATGAAAGCATGTTTTAAATTTCGTCTTAATTTTCTGAGCATTTGAATTTCTATTATTTTTTAAATCTGTTTATTATGCCCAAAAAAAATTAATTATATGGTAATCATTTTCTAATTATCTGCTCTCAGGGCTTTTAAGATTTAGAAAATGCGACCATCAAAACCGGGATTGGTTTGTTCCATGCAATGTGTTACATCAAAAAAGTAAATTGATAACCCCCTCATTTTGTACTAATTTCATCGGGTTTAATGATTTTCTGGCCTTATTCTAATTTTAAAAATCTATATTTTTATTTTTCTTGTTATTATCAAAAATGCTAAAGTTACTGAGTACTGGCGATGTAATCTTTGATATTAATGTGCAACTCTAAATGTGCAATTGCTTATTTTTACAAAAAATTCCATGCATGTATGCAATTGTTCACAAATGAATATGATACGTACGTGTCATGCATAAAATTATAAATGTGGTTAATATATATCATGCATGTCATTTACTATTTTAAACAATAGTTAATTTAATATGAAAATCGTTAGCAACAACAAAAATTCTTAACACGGGCGTGCAAGTGAACATTAAACAATAATAATAAATTTATTTTAACAATAAGTTTTTGAAAATTTGCACTTATTACATAACATATGTTGAAAAATAAGTATTCAATACGATACTGAGCATTTTAGACCTCAACCTTTTTAATATTTGTCAACTTGGATATTTTCTACAACACAATGTTAATTATCCAGCTGAGCAAACATTTTGTTGTTTCACATCTAAATTTAAATCTTTCATGCAACAATGTAATCTAAATAAGTTTGGTTTAATTTAAACATGCATTAATAATTAAAAATTAAATTAGAGAATCACTAAACGTGAAGATTTGTCATTTAATTGAGAGCGATAGAAAAATGGTTATTTTGGAACTATTTAATCCTAATCCTTTTGGTTTTGCTTTCCTTCTCTTCCACGTGAAATCATAAATATATTCCGGTCACAATGGTGGCCATTTTAAGAAATCGCGCCACCTATACGACACAGTTGTGTATAAAAATAAAAATTCTGGAGAAGAACTGTTCAGACCTAAGTTCCTATGATTTATCATCATAGATCAACAAAATGTCATCCCCCAGTTAGGTTTAAAGATTAAAGATACATTTATAGATTAAGAGAATGGAAAAGAGTACAATGTGAAGTATATAGGGAAAAATGGCTCTCAGTTGTACAAGGTACGTAAAAAGGGTAATAGTATTTACAACATAACTGCGTGTATTGCATATATATTTGAAAAATGTGTACACACTTATAAGTCATCGTTACAAACTCTAAAGCCACAGGTTTACATCCTGATTCTTAAGCAGTGGTTTAAGCGTATAGGTCAGTGCATGATTTAAAACTTGTTCATTTTTAATGAACATTGCCATATTTCTAAAGAGCTGGGGGACATTTATTTTACCTTCGAGAGTCATGATGTTAATCGGTTGCATTTTACGCATTGTTTCTCTTTAAGCATGCAGCAGGGAACCAGGCCAAAGGGGAATAGGAATATGCCCAGGCAAATACCTGGGCATATATTTCGATATCTTACTTAAGACTTAGATTTCAAGCCAATAACTTACACTGCTTAGATTTCAAGATGTTAACTATACACGGCTTGATTTTTAAGTTAATGTCTTGTGATATACTTAAAGACTTTGATGTCTAATACTGATTGATTTTAAGCCAAATCTTACTTTTTGCATAACTTTCAAGCCCATAGATTACACCTTCTTGATTTTNTTTCAAGCCAATAGATTACATCTTCTTGATTTTCAAGCCAATAGATTACTTCTGCTTGATTGTCAAGCCAATATCTTACAATACAATTGACTTTCAAGACAAAATAATATCTTATACTGCTTAATTTTTCAGCCAATGTTTTCACTTTACCTATAACCTTAAGTCAATCACTGCTCAGATTTCAAACTAGTATCTATCACCAATCTAAGCCAATAATCACTACATGGATTTCAAGCAAATATATAACACTGCTTGGATTTTCAAGCTAGTGATTTTTTATTTGCGTTTATTTTTCAATTTTGTTCAATTAAGTTGTTGTAAGGTACGGGCCTATAGGTGGATAATAATCTTCTATATCAGCTCCGCAATATGTACAGGAGGATCTGAAATGTTATGTACAGACCAAATATAAAGGTAATTATTGGATTGTACAGGAGGATCTGAATTGTTATTCACAAGCCAAATTGTAAATATTTTCTTTTTGTTTGATAAGATTTGGGGTTTAAATTGAAACCATATCAAATCTTGAAAATACTGGGTGTTCCACAAAACGCGAATAACCTACTGTTGTTATACGGTTTATGGTATGTTTTTTCTTCAAATAGTTAATCATTCGCCACCAGCTTTTCATTTGATTCAATTATATTGCAATTTTTAATTAAAAATAAAGTATACCGGCATGAATTTTATAGCCTATAGCTAGGCTTTCTTTATGACTTTTTAAAAAAGTTCTTAATAATTAGAATTAACATTAATTTTCTTATACCTTTGAATTTGTTTACTATTAATCACTTACACTTTTCACTTTAGAAAACTTTTTCAGATGTAGAAAAAAAATTATCATTTATGCTTTTGAACATATAAAAATGTCTGTTTCAAAGGATAGCGAATTGTCCTTTTTAATGAAAACGCACAAAAAACCTGACTATTAGAGGGACTCTTTATGCGTTATTTCATGTGACCGTTCTTGCAATAAAGGGAACAACGGTGCCCCCTGAGCCTATGTCTGCTAAATGAGGGCAAAAAGTCCAATGGTTTATCTCTAAAATCGTGTTCAAAATGCTGAATAACTAGAAATGTATGCTAGCGTACAGTGTGAACTCAAATACCACAAAAATCCAGAATATTCTAAGTCAAACGCAGTTTTTTTTAATTTTCGTGTGTAAAATTAATTTTTCACAAATGTAAACAACAAGGGTTTCTGTAGATAAATAAGTCCATCAAACTTGACCGGTCAACGATTTATAGAGTACTGTTGTGAATCCCAAACGCTAATCAACAAATGAAGGTTCACTTAAAATTTCGCTTACAGTCCCTTTAATTAAGTGATTAAGTAATTATCCATTTTTCTTCTTGAACTCAAAAACCAAAACCTTTCGCATACAAACTGAAAATTCGTTCTAGTTGTTGAGGGTTATTATTATTTCAACCCATAAACCAAAACTTTACAATGTATTTTAAATGCTTAGTCTTCTTCCTTTTGCATTCTTTAAAATAATTAAATTTATTTTTAAATACAAATCTACAAATATTAAAATATTAGAGTGGCATTTTCGATTGAAAACAGAAGCATTTATACATTTTCTTTGTCTAGGATAACTGTAACACGTTTAAAATGGAGGGTCACTTGAAATTACAATGAAAGCCCCTCAAAATGATATTCAATTTTGAGCAGAAAAATATTATGTTTTAAGTTAGTCAATATAGTATCGAATTGAATCATGATCTTATTCCATTGGCAGGATGGCGAAGAAATTCATAAAATTGACTTTTATGAGTTCAGACAGGATTTTGGGGGTGGGAGTGAGGCACATTGGGGTATCAGGGGTATCAGGGGGGAGCAATATTGAGTTTACACCATAAGAATTTTTTTTGGAGAAGTTTTTAAGTCGTATATAGTAATGTTGTAAATTCATAAATCCATAATTTTTTGCAGATTTATTAAAAGTTTATCTGTATTTCTTCTTTCATGGAATATTTGAAATCACGTTTCTTATTTTATCTGAAACTATAGAGGGTGAACAAGCCACTTTATAATTATATTCTGTGTATAAGTACTGGAGGGTACATAGGGGTACTGGGGAGTAATAGGGGGTGCATGGGGTACTGCAGTATACTGCTGGGTACTGCTGGGTACTACTGGGTACTGCTGGGTACTACTGGGTACTGGAGTGCACTTAGGGGTACTAAGGTTACTGGGGGTACTGCCAGGTACTGTGGGGTACTTCGGAATACTATTGGGTACTGGGGGTACTGGGGAGTAATAAGGAGTACTGGTGGGTACTGTGGGGTATTATGGGTAGCGGGGGTACTCTTGGGTACTGCGGGTTCTGTGGGTGGTACTTCCGAACACTAGGATGTATCGGGGGATACAGGGGGTTATTTGTAGTACAGGGGGATATGGGATAATGCGGGGTACTGGAGGTTACTGGTGGGTACCCCAGATTGCCCTGCAGGTTAGAATAGTACTGAATGGACTACAGGTTACAAAAGGGTTGAAAAACGGCAGGGTACAGGGTACTGCAGGGCACAGGGTCCTGCATGGTACCGTACAGGGTACTGAAGGGTACATACTACATAGTACTTTAAGGCACAGGGTACTGCAAGGTAAACAGAGCACAGAGGGCTACATGGTACTAAAGGGTGTAGGGTACTGCAGGTTACAGGGTACTACAGGGTACTACAGGGTACAAGGGCACTGCAGGGTGCCGATGAACTAAAGGATACAAAGTACCGTAGGTTACAGGATATTGAGTACCCTGGACCCTGCAGTACATCCCAGTACACTGCGGTACTTTATTGTAACACCATTACCCCTTAGTACCCCATTACCCATTTGTACCCCCAACACCCAGCAATACCCGACAGTACTCCACAGTACCCCAAAGTACTCCACTGTATCCCCCAATATNCCCGAAAGTACCCCACAGTACCCCACAGTACTCCTCTATTACTCCATAGTACCTCCAGTACCACCCAGTACTCTGTAGTACCCCCACAGTGCCTGTCAGTACCCCTAGTACCCCCAAATGCACTCAATACCACCAAATACCCCCAGCACCCAATACTACACAGCAGTACACAGCAGTACCCAGCAGTACCCTACAATAACCCACAGTACCTCACACTACCCCTCAGCAAAATTCTGTAATTATGACGTTAAAAAGTGACTTGTTTTGGTTTTTATAAGACTTTAAAAGACTTTATATAGATGCAGTCGCCTTTTACCTATAAAAAGTGACACTAATTGGACGTTATCGCGGTTTGAGCAATACGCGCCAATCAAAATATCAGTAAAGAAAAGACAAAAAAAAATAAGTCGGCCCCAATCAATTTTTAAAACGGGTTCGAAAGTAAAGCCTCACTGACCATTGGAGCTAAACATCTGCCTGCTCCAACAAAAGTAAAGTTTGTGTTTTGAGTCTCATCTTGGGATAAAGCAGTGACCTCCATCTTGTGGAGCAAGTGCCCGAATTGGATATCGGGATCAAGTGTTCAAGATTAACAATAATCCACTTAAAGGTTAATACCTTAGAACCATGGGATATTTGACTAGCTGTATTGTGTATATAGAGGTACTTGATTTTATTCTGTTTTCTCAATATATTTGTATTTGCTCTTCCCACAGTTATAACTTCTAGTGTAAATATTGTTTTATTCCTTTATATTATTCTTAGTAACATAATGTTTCATACTTTAAACCTAATACAGTCTCTCTCACTTCACGTACAATTAACTACAACCAAGTAACTGAACTAGAAACCATTGTGTACACTGTACAGTAAACTCTGGTATCATGAAAAAAAACAGTGCTCCCGCCTTCCGGTGTTAGAGTAGGACCAAAACTTTAAGAAACACCAATCATTTTCTTAAACTTTTAGTAAAGTAAATTTTGAAGGAATCATTTTGAATTTTTTCTTTGTTTATTATTATTCCCCTTTCCTGAAATGTGTACATTGTACGATTTTAAGTCGCATTTTAAGCTTTATATATACACCCNTCCCCCCCAATAAATTATGTTTTGACACTGAATTCTTTGTTTTGCAGTTCACAGAGTTAACGCATCAGATATGGCGCCAATGCAATCTATATTTCTTGACTAAAACAAAATACTTCCTATATGTATTAACAATATTTTTGTCATATTCAAAATCTGTCGAAAATAGAGTCAACGACTGTATAAACTTTAATATTTTAAATATAAATTTCCGACAAAAAAGTACAAATAGCAAATAATTTAGTGGGTGAAAATGGGTTCCAAAGATAAGTCGCACTGTGTCCGAATTTGATGAATTTAAGCCACGTCTCAAATCCCCCAAACCGGTTTTAATTGACCGCTGGCTTAAATCTTGAAAAATTTAATACAAATTTAAGTGGAAGCAACCATGTTTGAACCGCGGCTTAAATTTAAACCGCGGATCAAATTCGGCCTCTGACTGAATAACCAGTGTCCGAATTTAATGAATTTAAGCCGCGACTCAAATCCCCCAGAACCGGTTTCAATAGAGCGCAGGCTTAAATCTTGAAAAACTGAAGTGGAACCAACCAAAACCGCGGCTCAAATTCTCTAGATTAGGCCTCAGGACTATTAGTAAATTTACCGTGACTTTATTATTATTCAATGAAGGATCTGAAGGACTATTAGTTTACCGTGACTTTATTATTATTCAATGAAAGAACTGAACCACGTAATTTTAAGTAACCCGCCATTCATAAATAACAAGTAAAATTTACAACAATATTCTTTAAACTGTTGCCTAATCAATACGGAAAATGATATCCTTATTTCTCTTAACAAAAATTGATTATTTCTAATTGTGTTTTCTCTATGGGAGGGACCAGTGAATTTGAGCATCAGTGACAAGGAAGGAAATCAATAGAATTGAATATTTTTTAGAAAGAAAAACACTGATATATTCCTTAATATAGTAACCCAGAAAGAGGTTTAAATGGTACATCTGAGATTCAGACATAACAGGACTACAGTTCCCTTAAATCCCTGCGAGTAACCACATATATCTATCTTCCTATCTTGCTATTCATTTTCTTTATCCATCTTATTATCCTATAATCCAAGAAAACTGAAATATATATCCCCCTACCTCAATTTCTCCCTCCCCCCCCCCGGCCCTTAATCTT